>NW_028227354.1:295047-336588 GCF_978045245.1 Mus caroli
AAAGCCCGCATTAGACGAAATGCACAGTGTAGTACATTGTATATGAGTGAGTTGCACTGAAAAACTTAGAATTTACTGAAAAACCCGCATTAGACGAAATGCACAGTGTAGTACATTGTATATGAGTGAGTTGCACTGAAAAACTTAGAATTTACTGAAAAACCCGTATTAGACGAAATGCACAGTGTAGTACATTGTATATGAGTGAGTTGCACTGAAAAACTTAGAATTTACTGAAAAACCCGCATTAGACGAAATGCACAGTGTAGTACATTGTATATGAGTGAGTTGCACTGAAAAACTTAGAATTTACTGAAAAACCCGCATTAGACGAAATGCACAGTGCAGTACATTGTATATGAGTGAGTTGCACTGAAAAACTTAGAATTTACTGAAAAACCCGCATTAGACGAAATGCACAGTGTAGTACATTGTATATGAGTGAGTTGCACTGAAAACTTAGAATTTACTGAAAAACCCGCATTAGACGAAATGTACAGTGTTGTACATAGTATATCAGTGAGTTGCACTGAAAAACTTAGAATTTACTGAAAAACCCGCATTAGACGAAATGCACAGTGTAGTACATTGTATATGAGTGAGTTGCACTGAAAAACTTAGAATTTACTGAAAAACCCGCATTAGACGAAATGCACAGTGTAGTACATTGTATATGAGTGAGTTGCACTGAAAAACTTAGAATTTACTGAAAAACCCGCTTAGACGAAATGCACAGTGTAGTACATTGTATATGAGTGAGTTGCACTGAAAAACTTAGAATTTACTGAAAAACCCGCATTAGACGAAATGCACAGTGTAGGACATTGTATATGAGTGAGTTGCACTGAAAAACTTAGAATTTACTGAAAAACCCGCATTAGACGAAATGCACAGTGTAGTACATTGTATATGAGTGAGTTGCACTGAAGAACTTAGAATTTACTGAAAGCCCGCATTAGACGAAATGCACAGTGTAGTACATTGTATATGAGTGAGTTGCACTGAAAAACTTAGAATTTACTGAAAAACCCGCATTAGACGAAATGCACAGTGTAGTACATAGTATATGAGTTAGTTGCACTGAAAAACTTAGAATTTACTGAAAAACCCGCATTAGACGAAATGCACAGTGTAGTACATTGTATATGAGTGAGTTGCACTGAAAAACTTAGAATTTACTGAAAAACCCGCATTAGACGAAATGCACAGTGTAGTACATTGTATATGAGTGAGTTGCACTGAAAAACTTAGAATTTACTGAAAAACCCGCATTAGACGAAATGCACAGTGTAGTACATTGTATATGAGTGAGTTGCACTGAAAAACTTAGAATTTACTGAAAAACCCGCATTAGACGAAATGCACAGTGTAGTACATTGTATATGAGTGAGTTGCACTGAAAAACTTAGAATTTACTGAAAAACCCGCATTAGACGAAATGCACAGTGTAGTACATTGTATATGAGTGAGTTGCACTGAAAAACTTAGAATTTAATGAAAAACCCGTATTAGACGAATTGCACAGTGTAGTACATTGTATATGAGTGAGTTGCACTGAAAAACTTAGAATTTACTGAAAAACCCGCATTAGACGAAATGCACAGTGTAGTACATTGTATATGAGTGAGTTGCACTGAAAAACTTAGAATTTACTGAAAAACCAGCATTAGACGAAATGTACAGTGTTGTACATAGTATATGAGTGAGTTGCACTGAAAAACTTAGAATTTACTGAAAAACCCGCATTAGACGAAATGCACAGTGTAGTACATAGTATATGAGTGAGTTGCACTGAAAAACTTAGAATTTACTGAAAAACCCGCATTAGACGAAATGCACAGTGTAGTACATTGTATATGAGTGAGTTGCACTGAAAAACTTAGAATTTACTGAAAAACCCGCATTAGACGAAATGCACAGTGTACTACATTATATATGAGTGAGTTGCACTGAAAAACTTAGAATTTACTGAAAAACCCGCATTAGACGAAATGCACAGTGCAGTACATTGTATATGAGTGAGTTGCACTGAAAAACTTAGAATTTACTGAAAAACCCGCATTAGACGAAATGCACAGTGTAGTACATTGTATATGAGTGAGTTGCACTGAAAAACTTAGAATTTACTGAAAAACCCGCATTAGACGAAATGTACAGTGTTGTACATAGTATATCAGTGAGTTGCACTGAAAAACTTAGAATTTACTGAAAAACCCGCATTAGACGAAATGCACAGTGTAGTACATTGTATATGAGTGAGTTGCACTGAAAAACTTAGAATTTACTGAAAAACCCGCATTAGACGAAATGCACAGTGTAGTACATTGTATATGAGTGAGTTGCACTGAAAAACTTAGAATTTACTGAAAAACCCGCTTAGACGAAATGCACAGTGTAGTACATTGTATATGAGTGAGTTGCACTGAAAAACTTAGAATTTACTGAAAAACCCGCATTAGACGAAATGCACAGTGTAGGACATTGTATATGAGTGAGTTGCACTGAAAAACTTAGAATTTACTGAAAAACCCGCATTAGACGAAATGCACAGTGTAGTACATTGTATATGAGTGAGTTGCACTGAAGAACTTAGAATTTACTGAAAGCCCGCATTAGACGAAATGCACAGTGTAGTACATTGTATATGAGTGAGTTGCACTGAAAAACTTAGAATTTACTGAAAAACCCGCATTAGACGAAATGCACAGTGTAGTACATAGTATATGAGTTAGTTGCACTGAAAAACTTAGAATTTACTGAAAAACCCGCATTAGACGAAATGCACAGTGTAGTACATTGTATATGAGTGAGTTGCACTGAAAAACTTAGAATTTACTGAAAAACCCGCATTAGACGAAATGCACAGTGTAGTACATTGTATATGAGTGAGTTGCACTGAAAAACTTAGAATTTACTGAAAAACCCGCATTAGACGAAATGCACAGTGTAGTACATTGTATATGAGTGAGTTGCACTGAAAAACTTAGAATTTACTGAAAAACCCGCATTAGACGAAATGCACAGTGTAGTACATTGTATATGAGTGAGTTGCACTGAAAAACTTAGAATTTACTGAAAAACCCGCATTAGACGAAATGCACAGTGTAGTACATTGTATATGAGTGAGTTGCACTGAAAAACTTAGAATTTAATGAAAAACCCGTATTAGACGAATTGCACAGTGTAGTACATTGTATATGAGTGAGTTGCACTGAAAAACTTAGAATTTACTGAAAAACCCGCATTAGACGAAATGCACAGTGTAGTACATTGTATATGAGTGAGTTGCACTGAAAAACTTAGAATTTACTGAAAAACCAGCATTAGACGAAATGTACAGTGTTGTACATAGTATATGAGTGAGTTGCACTGAAAAACTTAGAATTTACTGAAAAACCCGCATTAGACGAAATGCACAGTGTAGTACATAGTATATGAGTGAGTTGCACTGAAAAACTTAGAATTTACTGAAAAACCCGCATTAGACGAAATGCACAGTGTAGTACATTGTATATGAGTGAGTTGCACTGAAAAACTTAGAATTTACTGAAAAACCCGCATTAGACGAAATGCACAGTGTACTACATTATATATGAGTGAGTTGCACTGAAAAACTTAGAATTTACTGAAAAACCCGCATTAGACGAAATGCACAGTGTAGTACATTGTATATGAGTGAGTTGCACTGAAAAACTTAGAATTTACTGAAAAACCCGCATTAGATGAAATGCACAGTTTAGTACATTGTATATGAGTGAGTTGCACTGAAAAACTTAGAATTTACTGAAAAACCCGCATTAGACGAAATGCACAGTGTAGTACATTGTATATGAGTGAGTTGCACTGAAAAACTTAGAATTTACTGAAAAACCCGCATTAGACGAAATGCACAGTGTAGTACATTGTATATGAGTGAGTTGCACTGAAAAACTTAGAATTTACTGAAAAACCCGCATTAGACGAAATGCACAGTGCAGTACATTGTATATGAGTGAGTTGCACTGAAAAACTTAGAATTTACTGAAAAACCCGCATTAGACGAAATGCACAGTGTAGTACATAGTATATGAGTGAGTTGCACTGAAAAACTTAGAATTTACTGAAAAAACCCGCACTAGACGAAATGCACAGTGTAGTACATTGTATATGAGTGAGTTGCACTGAAAAACTTAGAATTTACTGAAAAACACGCTTAGACGAAATGCACAGTGTAGTACATTGTATATGAGTGAGTTGCACTGAAAAACTTAGAATTTAGTGAAAAACCCGCATTCGACGAAATGCACAGTGTAGTACATTGAATATGAGTGCGTTGCACTGAAAAACTTAGAATTTACTGAAAAACCCGCATTAGACGAAATGCACAGTGTAGTACATAGTATATGAGTGAGTTGCACTGAAAAACTTAGAATTTACTGAAAAACCCGCATTATACGAAATGCACAGTGTAGTACATTGTATATGAGTGAATTGCACTGAAAAACTTAGAATTTACTGAAAAACCCGCATTAGACGAAATGTACAGTGTAGTACATTGTATATGAGTGACTTGCACTGAAAAACTTAGAATTTACTGAAAAACCCGCATTAGACGAAATGCACAGTGTAGTACATTGTATATGAGTGAGTTGCACTGAAAAACTTAGAATTTACTGAAAAACCCGCATTAGACGAAATGCACAGTGTAGTACATTGTATATGAGTGAGTTGCACTGAAGAACTTAGAATTTACTGAAAGCCCGCATTAGACGAAATGCACAGTGTAGTACATTGTATATGAGTGAGTTGCACTGAAAAACTTAGAATTTACTGAAAAACCCGCATTAGACGAAATGCACAGTGTAGTACATTGTATATGAGTGAGTTGCACTGAAAAACTTAGAATTTACTGAAAAACCCGCATTAGACGAAATGCACAGTGTAGTACATTGTATATGAGTGAGTTGCACTGAAAAACTTAGAATTTACTGAAAAACCCGCATTAGACGAAATGCACAGTGCAGTACATTGTATATGAGTGAGTTGCACTGAAAAACTTAGAATTTACTGAAAAACCCGCATTAGACGAAATGCACAGTGTAGTACATTGTATATGAGTGAGTTGCACTGAAAAACTTAGAATTTACTGAAAAACCCGCATTAGACGAAATGTACAGTGTTGTACATAGTATATGAGTGAGTTGCACTGAAAAACTTAGAATTTACTGAAAAACCTGCATTAGACGAAATGCACAGTGTAGTACATAGTATATGAGTGAGTTGCACTGAAAAACTTAGAATTTACTGAAAAACCCGCATTAGACGAAATGCACAGTGTAGTACATTGTATATGAGTGAGTTGCACTGAAAAACTTAGAATTTACTGAAAAACCCGCATTAGACGAAATGCACAGTGTAGTACATTGTATATGAGTGAGTTGCACTGAAGAACTTAGAATTTACTGAAAGCCCGCATTAGACGAAATGCACAGTGTAGTACATTGTATATGAGTGAGTTGCACTGAAAAACTTAGAATTTACTGAAAAACCCGCATTAGACGAAATGCACAGTGTAGTACATAGTATATGAGTGAGTTGCACTGAAAAACTTAGAATTTACTGAAAAACCCGCATTAGACGAAATGCACAGTGTAGTACATAGTATATGAGTGAGTTGCACTGAAAAACTTAGAATTTACTGAAAACCCGCATTAGACTAAATGCACAGTGTAGTACATTGTATATGAGTGAGTTGCACTGAAAAACTTAGAATTTACTGAAAAACCCGCATTAGACGAAATGCACAGTGTAGTACATAGTATATGAGTGAGTTGCACTGAAAAACTTAGAATTTACTGAAAAACCCGCATTAGACGAAATGCACAGTGTAGTACATTGTATATGAGTGAGTTGCACTGAAAAACTTAGAATTTACTGAAAAACCAGCATTAGACGAAATGTACAGTGTTGTACATAGTATATGAGTGAGTTGCACTGAAAAACTTAGAATTTACTGAAAAACCCGCATTAGACGAAATGCACAGTGTAGTACATAGTATATGAGTGAGTTGCACTGAAAAACTTAGAATTTACTGAAAAACCCGCATTAGACGAAATGCACAGTGTAGTACATTGTATATGAGTGAGTTGCACTGAAAAACTTAGAATTTACTGAAAAACCCGCATTAGACGAAATGCACAGTGTACTACATTATATATGAGTGAGTTGCACTGAAAAACTTAGAATTTACTGAAAAACCCGCATTAGACGAAATGCACAGTGTAGTACATTGTATATGAGTGAGTTGCACTGAAAAACTTAGAATTTACTGAAAAACCCGCATTAGATGAAATGCACAGTTTAGTACATTGTATATGAGTGAGTTGCACTGAAAAACTTAGAATTTACTGAAAAACCCGCATTAGACGAAATGCACAGTGTAGTACATTGTATATGAGTGAGTTGCACTGAAAAACTTAGAATTTACTGAAAAACCCGCATTAGACGAAATGCACAGTGTAGTACATTGTATATGAGTGAGTTGCACTGAAAAACTTAGAATTTACTGAAAAACCCGCATTAGACGAAATGCACAGTGCAGTACATTGTATATGAGTGAGTTGCACTGAAAAACTTAGAATTTACTGAAAAACCCGCATTAGACGAAATGCACAGTGTAGTACATAGTATATGAGTGAGTTGCACTGAAAAACTTAGAATTTACTGAAAAAACCCGCACTAGACGAAATGCACAGTGTAGTACATTGTATATGAGTGAGTTGCACTGAAAAACTTAGAATTTACTGAAAAACACGCTTAGACGAAATGCACAGTGTAGTACATTGTATATGAGTGAGTTGCACTGAAAAATTTAGAATTTAGTGAAAAACCCGCATTCGACGAAATGCACAGTGTAGTACATTGAATATGAGTGCGTTGCACTGAAAAACTTAGAATTTACTGAAAAACCCGCATTAGACGAAATGCACAGTGTAGTACATAGTATATGAGTGAGTTGCACTGAAAAACTTAGAATTTACTGAAAAACCCGCATTATACGAAATGCACAGTGTAGTACATTGTATATGAGTGAATTGCACTGAAAAACTTAGAATTTACTGAAAAACCCGCATTAGACGAAATGTACAGTGTAGTACATTGTATATGAGTGACTTGCACTGAAAAACTTAGAATTTACTGAAAAACCCGCATTAGACGAAATGCACAGTGTAGTACATTGTATATGAGTGAGTTGCACTGAAAAACTTAGAATTTACTGAAAAACCCGCATTAGACGAAATGCACAGTGTAGTACATTGTATATGAGTGAGTTGCACTGAAGAACTTAGAATTTACTGAAAGCCCGCATTAGACGAAATGCACAGTGTAGTACATTGTATATGAGTGAGTTGCACTGAAAAACTTAGAATTTACTGAAAAACCCGCTTTAGACCAAAAGTACAGTGTAGTACATAGTATATGAGTGCGTTGCACTGAAAAACTTAGAATTTACTGAAAAACCCGCATTAGACGAAATGCACAGTGTAGTACATTGTATATGAGTGAGTTGCACTGAAAAACTTA
This sequence comes from Mus caroli, assembly GCF_978045245.1. Lineage (NCBI taxonomy): Eukaryota > Metazoa > Chordata > Mammalia > Rodentia > Muridae > Mus > Mus caroli. The sequence continues at coordinate 302,612 of NW_028227354.1, forward strand.
GAATTTACTGAAAACCCCGCATTAGACGAAATGCACAGTGTAGTACATTGTATATGAGTGAGTTGCACTGAAAAACTTAGAATTTACTGAAAAACCCGCATTAGACGAAATGCACAGTGTACTACATTATATATGAGTGAGTTGCACTGAAAAACTTAGAATTTACTGAAAAACCCGCATTAGACGAAATGCACAGTGTAGTACATTGTATATGAGTGAGTTGCACTGAAAAACTTAGAATTTACTGAAAAACCCGCATTAGATGAAATGCACAGTTTAGTACATTGTATATGAGTGAGTTGCACTGAAAAACTTAGAATTTACTGAAAAACCCGCATTAGACGAAATGCACAGTGTAGTACATTGTATATGAGTGAGTTGCACTGAAAAACTTAGAATTTACTGAAAAACCCGCATTAGACGAAATGCACAGTGTAGTACATTGTATATGAGTGAGTTGCACTGAAAAACTTAGAATTTACTGAAAAACCCGCATTAGACGAAATGCACAGTGCAGTACATTGTATATGAGTGAGTTGCACTGAAAAACTTAGAATTTACTGAAAAACCCGCATTAGACGAAATGCACAGTGTAGTACATAGTATATGAGTGAGTTGCACTGAAAAACTTAGAATTTACTGAAAAAACCCGCACTAGACGAAATGCACAGTGTAGTACATTGTATATGAGTGAGTTGCACTGAAAAACTTAGAATTTACTGAAAAACACGCTTAGACGAAATGCACAGTGTAGTACATTGTATATGAGTGAGTTGCACTGAAAAACTTAGAATTTAGTGAAAAACCCGCATTCGACGAAATGCACAGTGTAGTACATTGAATATGAGTGCGTTGCACTGAAAAACTTAGAATTTACTGAAAAACCCGCATTAGACGAAATGCACAGTGTAGTACATAGTATATGAGTGAGTTGCACTGAAAAACTTAGAATTTACTGAAAAACCCGCATTATACGAAATGCACAGTGTAGTACATTGTATATGAGTGAATTGCACTGAAAAACTTAGAATTTACTGAAAAACCCGCATTAGACGAAATGTACAGTGTAGTACATTGTATATGAGTGACTTGCACTGAAAAACTTAGAATTTACTGAAAAACCCGCATTAGACGAAATGCACAGTGTAGTACATTGTATATGAGTGAGTTGCACTGAAAAACTTAGAATTTACTGAAAAACCCGCATTAGACGAAATGCACAGTGTAGTACATTGTATATGAGTGAGTTGCACTGAAGAACTTAGAATTTACTGAAAGCCCGCATTAGACGAAATGCACAGTGTAGTACATTGTATATGAGTGAGTTGCACTGAAAAACTTAGAATTTACTGAAAAACCCGCATTAGACGAAATGCACAGTGTAGTACATTGTATATGAGTGAGTTGCACTGAAAAACTTAGAATTTACTGAAAAACCCGCATTAGACGAAATGCACAGTGTAGTACATTGTATATGAGTGAGTTGCACTGAAAAACTTAGAATTTACTGAAAAACCCGCATTAGACGAAATGCACAGTGCAGTACATTGTATATGAGTGAGTTGCACTGAAAAACTTAGAATTTACTGAAAAACCCGCATTAGACGAAATGCACAGTGTAGTACATTGTATATGAGTGAGTTGCACTGAAAAACTTAGAATTTACTGAAAAACCCGCATTAGACGAAATGTACAGTGTTGTACATAGTATATGAGTGAGTTGCACTGAAAAACTTAGAATTTACTGAAAAACCTGCATTAGACGAAATGCACAGTGTAGTACATAGTATATGAGTGAGTTGCACTGAAAAACTTAGAATTTACTGAAAAACCCGCATTAGACGAAATGCACAGTGTAGTACATTGTATATGAGTGAGTTGCACTGAAAAACTTAGAATTTACTGAAAAACCCGCATTAGACGAAATGCACAGTGTAGTACATTGTATATGAGTGAGTTGCACTGAAGAACTTAGAATTTACTGAAAGCCCGCATTAGACGAAATGCACAGTGTAGTACATTGTATATGAGTGAGTTGCACTGAAAAACTTAGAATTTACTGAAAAACCCGCATTAGACGAAATGCACAGTGTAGTACATAGTATATGAGTGAGTTGCACTGAAAAACTTAGAATTTACTGAAAAACCCGCATTAGACGAAATGCACAGTGTAGTACATAGTATATGAGTGAGTTGCACTGAAAAACTTAGAATTTACTGAAAACCCGCATTAGACTAAATGCACAGTGTAGTACATTGTATATGAGTGAGTTGCACTGAAAAACTTAGAATTTACTGAAAAACCCGCATTAGACGAAATGCACAGTGTAGTACATAGTATATGAGTGAGTTGCACTGAAAAACTTAGAATTTACTGAAAAACCCGCATTAGACGAAATGCACAGTGTAGTACATTGTATATGAGTGAGTTGCACTGAAAAACTTAGAATTTACTGAAAAACCAGCATTAGACGAAATGTACAGTGTTGTACATAGTATATGAGTGAGTTGCACTGAAAAACTTAGAATTTACTGAAAAACCCGCATTAGACGAAATGCACAGTGTAGTACATAGTATATGAGTGAGTTGCACTGAAAAACTTAGAATTTACTGAAAAACCCGCATTAGACGAAATGCACAGTGTAGTACATTGTATATGAGTGAGTTGCACTGAAAAACTTAGAATTTACTGAAAAACCCGCATTAGACGAAATGCACAGTGTACTACATTATATATGAGTGAGTTGCACTGAAAAACTTAGAATTTACTGAAAAACCCGCATTAGACGAAATGCACAGTGTAGTACATTGTATATGAGTGAGTTGCACTGAAAAACTTAGAATTTACTGAAAAACCCGCATTAGATGAAATGCACAGTTTAGTACATTGTATATGAGTGAGTTGCACTGAAAAACTTAGAATTTACTGAAAAACCCGCATTAGACGAAATGCACAGTGTAGTACATTGTATATGAGTGAGTTGCACTGAAAAACTTAGAATTTACTGAAAAACCCGCATTAGACGAAATGCACAGTGTAGTACATTGTATATGAGTGAGTTGCACTGAAAAACTTAGAATTTACTGAAAAACCCGCATTAGACGAAATGCACAGTGCAGTACATTGTATATGAGTGAGTTGCACTGAAAAACTTAGAATTTACTGAAAAACCCGCATTAGACGAAATGCACAGTGTAGTACATAGTATATGAGTGAGTTGCACTGAAAAACTTAGAATTTACTGAAAAAACCCGCACTAGACGAAATGCACAGTGTAGTACATTGTATATGAGTGAGTTGCACTGAAAAACTTAGAATTTACTGAAAAACACGCTTAGACGAAATGCACAGTGTAGTACATTGTATATGAGTGAGTTGCACTGAAAAACTTAGAATTTAGTGAAAAACCCGCATTCGACGAAATGCACAGTGTAGTACATTGAATATGAGTGCGTTGCACTGAAAAACTTAGAATTTACTGAAAAACCCGCATTAGACGAAATTCACAGTGTAGTACATAGTATATGAGTGAGTTGCACTGAAAAACTTAGAATTTACTGAAAAACCCGCATTATACGAAATGCACAGTGTAGTACATTGTATATGAGTGAATTGCACTGAAAAACTTAGAATTTACTGAAAAACCCGCATTAGACGAAATGTACAGTGTAGTACATTGTATATGAGTGACTTGCACTGAAAAACTTAGAATTTACTGAAAAACCCGCATTAGACGAAATGCACAGTGTAGTACATTGTATATGAGTGAGTTGCACTGAAAAACTTAGAATTTACTGAAAAACCCGCATTAGACGAAATGCACAGTGTAGTACATTGTATATGAGTGAGTTGCACTGAAGAACTTAGAATTTACTGAAAGCCCGCATTAGACGAAATGCACAGTGTAGTACATTGTATATGAGTGAGTTGCACTGAAAAACTTAGAATTTACTGAAAAACCCGCATTAGACGAAATGCACAGTGTAGTACATTATATATGAGTGAGTTGCACTGAAAAACTTAGAATTTACTGAAAAACCCGCATTAGACGAAATGCACAGTGTAGTACATTGTATATGAGTGAGTTGCACTGAAAAACTTAGAATTTACTGAAAAACCCGCATTAGACGAAATGCACAGTGCAGTACATTGTATATGAGTGAGGTGCACTGAAAAACTTAGAATTTACTGAAAAACCCGCATTAGACGAAATGCACAGTGTAGTACATTGTATATGAGTGAGTTGCACTGAAAAACTTAGAATTTACTGAAAAACCCGCATTAGACGAAATGTACAGTGTTGTACATAGTATATGACTGAGTTGCACTGAAAAACTTAGAATTTACTGAAAAACCTGCATTAGACGAAATGCACAGTGTAGTACATAGTATATGAGTGAGTTGCACTGAAAAACTTAGAATTTACTGAAAAACCCGCATTAGACGAAATGCACAGTGTAGTACATTGTATATGAGTGAGTTGCACTGAAGAACTTAGAATTTACTGAAAGCCCGCATTAGACGAAATGCACAGTGTAGTACATTGTATATGAGTGAGTTGCACTGAAAAACTTAGAATTTACTGAAAAACCCGCATTAGACGAAATGCACAGTGTAGTACATAGTATATGAGTGAGTTGCACTGAAAAACTTAGAATTTACTGAAAAACCCGCATTAGACGAAATGCACAGTGTAGTACATAGTATATGAGTGAGTTGCACTGAAAAACTTAGAATTTACTGAAAACCCGCATTAGACTAAATGCACAGTGTAGTACATTGTATATGAGTGAGTTGCACTGAAAAACTTAGAATTTACTGAAAAACCCGCATTAGACGAAATGCACAGTGTAGTACATAGTATATGAGTGAGTTGCACTGAAAAACTTAGAATTTACTGAAAAACCCGCATTAGACGAAATGCACAGTGTAGTACATTGTATATGAGTGAGTTGCACTGAAAAACTTAGAATTTACTGAAAAACCAGCATTAGACGAAATGTACAGTGTTGTACATAGTATATGAGTGAGTTGCACTGAAAAACTTAGAATTTACTGAAAAACCCGCATTAGACGAAATGCACAGTGTAGTACATAGTATATGAGTGAGTTGCACTGAAAAACTTAGAATTTACTGAAAAACCCGCATTAGACGAAATGCACAGTGTAGTACATTGTATTTGAGTGAGTTGCACTGAAAAACTTAGAATTTACTGAAAAACCCGCATTAGACGAAATGCACAGTGTACTACATTATATATGAGTGAGTTGCACTGAAAAACTTAGAATTTACTGAAAAACCCGCATTAGACGAAATGCACAGTGTAGTACATTGTATATGAGTGAGTTGCACTGAAAAACTTAGAATTTACTGAAAAACCCGCATTAGATGAAATGCACAGTTTAGTACATTGTATATGAGTGAGTTGCACTGAAAAACTTAGAATTTACTGAAAAACCCGCATTAGACGAAATGCACAGTGTAGTACATTGTATATGAGTGAGTTGCACTGAAAAACTTAGAATTTACTGAAAAACCCGCATTAGACGAAATGCACAGTGTAGTACATTGTATATGAGTGAGTTGCACTGAAAAACTTAGAATTTACTGAAAAACCCGCATTAGACGAAATGCACAGTGCAGTACATTGTATATGAGTGAGTTGCACTGAAAAACTTAGAATTTACTGAAAAACCCGCATTAGACGAAATGCACAGTGTAGTACATAGTATATGAGTGAGTTGCACTGAAAAACTTAGAAATTACTGAAAAACCAGCATTAGACGAAATGTACAGTGTTGTACATAGTATATGAGTGAGTTGCACTGAAAAACTTAGAATTTACTGAAAAACCCGCATTAGACGAAATGCACAGTGTAGTACATTGTATATGAGTGAGTTGCACTGAAAAACTTAGAATTTACTGAAAAACCCGCATTAGACGAAATGCACAGTGTAGTACATAGTATATGAGTGAGTTGCACTGAAAAACTTAGAATTTACTGAAAAAACCCGCACTAGACGAAATGCACAGTGTAGTACATTGTATATGAGTGAGTTGCACTGAAAAACTTAGAATTTACTGAAAAACACGCTTAGACGAAATGCACAGTGTAGTACATTGTATATGAGTGAGTTGCACTGAAAAACTTAGAATTTAGTGAAAAACCCGCATTCGACGAAATGCACAGTGTAGTACATTGAATATGAGTGCGTTGCACTGAAAAACTTAGAATTTACTGAAAAACCCGCATTAGACGAAATGCACAGTGTAGTACATAGTATATGAGTGAGTTGCACTGAAAAACTTAGAATTTACTGAAAAACCCGCATTATACGAAATGCACAGTGTAGTACATTGTATATGAGTGAATTGCACTGAAAAACTTAGAATTTACTGAAAAACCCGCATTAGACGAAATGTACAGTGTAGTACATTGTATATGAGTGACTTGCACTGAAAAACTTAGAATTTACTGAAAAACCCGCATTAGACGAAATGCACAGTGTAGTACATTGTATATGAGTGAGTTGCACTGAAAACTTAGAATTTACTGAAAAACCCGCATTAGACGAAATGCACAGTGTAGTACATTGTATATGAGTGAGTTGCACTGAAGAACTTAGAATTTACTGAAAGCCCGCATTAGACGAAATGCACAGTGTAGTACATTGTATATGAGTGAGTTGCACTGAAAAACTTAGAATTTACTGAAAAACCCGCATTAGACGAAATGCACAGTGTAGTACATTATATATGAGTGAGTTGCACTGAAAAACTTAGAATTTACTGAAAAACCCGCATTAGACGAAATGCACAGTGTAGTACATTGTATATGAGTGAGTTGCACTGAAAAACTTAGAATTTACTGAAAAACCCGCATTAGACGAAATGCACAGTGCAGTACATTGTATATGAGTGAGTTGCACTGAAAAACTTAGAATTTACTGAAAAACCCGCATTAGACGAAATGCACAGTGTAGTACATTGTATATGAGTGAGTTGCACTGAAAAACTTAGAATTTACTGAAAAACCCGCATTAGACGAAATGTACAGTGTTGTACATAGTATATGAGTGAGTTGCACTGAAAAACTTAGAATTTACTGAAAAACCTGCATTAGACGAAATGCACAGTGTAGTACATAGTATATGAGTGAGTTGCACTGAAAAACTTAGAATTTACTGAAAAACCCGCATTAGACGAAATGCACAGTGTAGTACATTGTATATGAGTGAGTTGCACTGAAAAACTTAGAATTTACTGAAAAACCCGCATTAGACGAAATGCACAGTGTAGTACATTGTATATGAGTGAGTTGCACTGAAGAACTTAGAATTTACTGAAAGCCCGCATTAGACGAAATGCACAGTGTAGTACATTGTATATGAGTGAGTTGCACTGAAAAACTTAGAATTTACTGAAAAACCCGCATTAGACGAAATGCACAGTGTAGTACATAGTATATGAGTGAGTTGCACTGAAAAACTTAGAATTTACTGAAAACCCGCATTAGACTAAATGCACAGTGTAGTACATTGTATATGAGTGAGTTGCACTGAAAAACTTAGAATTTACTGAAAAAACCCGCATTAGACGAAATGCACAGTGTAGTACATAGTATATGAGTGAGTTGCACTGAAAAACTTAGAATTTACTGAAAAACCCGCATTAGACGAAATGCACAGTGTAGTACATTGTATATGAGTGAGTTGCACTGAAAAACTTAGAATTTACTGAAAAACCAGCATTAGACGAAATGTACAGTGTTGTACATAGTATATGAGTGAGTTGCACTGAAAAACTTAGAATTTACTGAAAAACCCGCATTAGACGAAATGCACAGTGTAGTACATAGTATATGAGTGAGTTGCACTGAAAAACTTAGAATTTACTGAAAAACCCGCATTAGACGAAATGCACAGTGTAGTACATTGTATATGAGTGAGTTGCACTGAAAAACTTAGAATTTACTGAATAACCCGCATTAGACGAAATGCACAGTGTACGTACATTAGTATATGAGTGAGTTGCACTGAAAAACTTAGAATTTACTGAAAAAACCCGCATTAGACGAAATGCACAGTGTAGTACATTGTATATGAGTGAGTTGCACTGAAAAACTTAGAATTTACTGAAAAACCCGCATTAGATGAAATGCACAGTTTAGTACATTGTATATGAGTGAGTTGCACTGAAAAACTTAGAATTTACTGAAAAACCCGCATTAGACGAAATGCACAGTGTAGTACATTGTATATGAGTGAGTTGCACTGAAAAACTTAGAATTTACTGAAAAACCCGCATTAGACGAAATGCACAGTGTAGTACATTGTATATGAGTGAGTTGCACTGAAAAACTTAGAATTTACTGAAAAACCCGCATTAGACGAAATGCACAGTGCAGTACATTGTATATGAGTGAGTTGCACTGAAAAACTTAGAATTTACTGAAAAACCCGCATTAGACGAAATGCACAGTGTAGTACATAGTATATGAGTGAGTTGCACTGAAAAACTTAGAATTTACTGAAAAAACCCGCACTAGACGAAATGCACAGTGTAGTACATTGTATATGAGTGAGTTGCACTGAAAAACTTAGAATTTACTGAAAAACACGCTTAGACGAAATGCACAGTGTAGTACATTGTATATGAGTGAGTTGCACTGAAAAACTTAGAATTTAGTGAAAAACCCGCATTCGACGAAATGCACAGTGTAGTACATTGAATATGAGTGCGTTGCACTGAAAAACTTAGAATTTACTGAAAAACCCGCATTAGACGAAATGCACAGTGTAGTACATAGTATATGAGTGAGTTGCACTGAAAAACTTAGAATTTACTGAAAAACCCGCATTATACGAAATGCACAGTGTAGTACATTGTATATGAGTGAATTGCACTGAAAAACTTAGAATTTACTGAAAAACCCGCATTAGACGAAATGTACAGTGTAGTACATTGTATATGAGTGACTTGCACTGAAAAACTTAGAATTTACTGAAAAACCCGCATTAGACGAAATGCACAGTGTAGTACATTGTATATGAGTGAGTTGCACTGAAAAACTTAGAATTTACTGAAAAACCCGCATTAGACGAAATGCACAGTGTAGTACATTGTATATGAGTGAGTTGCACTGAAGAACTTAGAATTTACTGAAAGCCCGCATTAGACGAAATGCACAGTGTAGTACATTGTATATGAGTGAGTTGCACTGAAAAACTTAGAATTTACTGAAAAACCCGCATTAGACGAAATGCACAGTGTAGTACATTGTATATGAGTGAGTTGCACTGAAAAACTTAGAATTTACTGAAAAACCCGCATTAGACGAAATGCACAGTGTAGTACATTGTATATGAGTGAGTTGCACTGAAAAACTTAGAATTTACTGAAAAACCCGCATTAGACGAAATGCACAGTGCAGTACATTGTATATGAGTGAGTTGCACTGAAAAACTTAGAATTTACTGAAAAACCCGCATTAGACGAAATGCACAGTGTAGTACATTGTATATGAGTGAGTTGCACTGAAAAACTTAGAATTTACTGAAAAACCCGCATTAGACGAAATGTACAGTGTTGTACATAGTATATGAGTGAGTTGCACTGAAAAACTTAGAATTTACTGAAAAACCTGCATTAGACGAAATGCACAGTGTAGTACATAGTATATGAGTGAGTTGCACTGAAAAACTTAGAATTTACTGAAAAACCCGCATTAGACGAAATGCACAGTGTAGTACATTGTATATGAGTGAGTTGCACTGAAAAACTTAGAATTTACTGAAAAACCCGCATTAGACGAAATGCACAGTGTAGTACATTGTATATGAGTGAGTTGCACTGAAGAACTTAGAATTTACTGAAAGCCCGCATTAGACGAAATGCACAGTGTAGTACATTGTATATGAGTGAGTTGCACTGAAAAACTTAGAATTTACTGAAAAACCCGCATTAGACGAAATGCACAGTGTAGTACATAGTATATGAGTGAGTTGCACTGAAAAACTTAGAATTTACTGAAAAACCCGCATTAGACGAAATGCACAGTGTAGTACATAGTATATGAGTGAGTTGCACTGAAAAACTTAGAATTTACTGAAAACCCGCATTAGACGAAATGCACAGTGTAGTACATTGTATATGAGTGAGTTGCACTGAAAAACTTAGAATTTACTGAAAAACCCGCATTAGACGAAATGCACAGTGTAGTACATAGTATATGAGTGAGTTGCACTGAAAAACTTAGAATTTACTGAAAAACCCGCATTAGACGAAATGCACAGTGTAGTACATTGTATATGAGTGAGTTGCACTGAAAAACTTAGAATTTACTGAAAAACCAGCATTAGACGAAATGTACAGTGTTGTACATAGTATATGAGTGAGTTGCACTGAAAAACTTAGAATTTACTGAAAAACCCGCATTAGACGAAATGCACAGTGTAGTACATAGTATATGAGTGAGTTGCACTGAAAAACTTAGAATTTACTGAAAAACCCGCATTAGACGAAATGCACAGTGTAGTACATTGTATATGAGTGAGTTGCACTGAAAAACTTAGAATTTACTGAAAAACCCGCATTAGACGAAATGCACAGTGTACTACATTATATATGAGTGAGTTGCACTGAAAAACTTAGAATTTACTGAAAAACCCGCATTAGACGAAATGCACAGTGTAGAACATTGTATATGAGTGAGTTGCACTGAAAAACTTAGAATTTACTGAAAAACCCGCATTAGATGAAATGCACAGTTTAGTACATTGTATATGAGTGAGTTGCACTGAAAAACTTAGAATTTACTGAAAAACCCGCATTAGACGAAATGCACAGTGTAGTACATTGTATATGAGTGAGTTGCACTGAAAAACTTAGAATTTACTGAAAAACCCGCATTAGACGAAATGCACAGTGTAGTACATTGTATATGAGTGAGTTGCACTGAAAAACTTAGAATTTACTGAAAAACCCGCATTAGACGAAATGCACAGTGCAGTACATTGTATATGAGTGAGTTGCACTGAAAAACTTAGAATTTACTGAAAAACCCGCATTAGACGAAATGCACAGTGTAGTACATTGTATATGAGTGAGTTGCACTGAAAAACTTAGAATTTACTGAAAAACCCGCATTAGACGAAATGTACAGTGTTGTACATAGTATATGAGTGAGTTGCACTGAAAAACTTAGAATTTACTGAAAAACCTGCATTAGACGAAATGCACAGTGTAGTACATAGTATATGAGTGAGTTGCACTGAAAAACTTAGAATTTACTGAAAAACCCGCATTAGACGAAATGCACAGTGTAGTACATTGTATATGAGTGAGTTGCACTGAAAAACTTAGAATTTACTGAAAAACCCGCATTAGACGAAATGCACAGTGTAGTACATTGTATATGAGTGAGTTGCACTGAGGAACTTAGAATTTACTGAAAGCCCGCATTAGACGAAATGCACAGTGTAGTACATTGTATATGAGTGAGTTGCACTGAAAAACTTAGAATTTACTGAAAAACCCGCATTAGACGAAATGCACAGTGTAGTACATAGTATATGAGTGAGTTGCACTGAAAAACTTAGAATTTACTGAAAAACCCGCATTAGACGAAATGCACAGTGTAGTACATAGTATATGAGTGAGTTGCACTGAAAAACTTAGAATTTACTGAAAACCCGCATTAGACTAAATGCACAGTGTAGTACATTGTATATGAGTGAGTTGCACTGAAAAACTTAGAATTTACTGAAAAACCCGCATTAGACGAAATGCACAGTGTAGTACATAGTATATGAGTGAGTTGCACTGAAAAACTTAGAATTTACTGAAAAACCCGCATTAGACGAAATGCACAGTGTAGTACATTGTATATGAGTGAGTTGCACTGAAAAATTTAGAATTTACTGAAAAACCCGCATTAGACGAAATGCACAGTGTAGTACATTGTATATGAGTGAGTTGCACTGAAAAACTTAGAATTTACTGAAAAACCCGCATTAGACGAAATGCACAGTGTAGTACATTGTATATGAGTGAGTTGCACTGAAAAACTTAGAATTTACTGAAAAACCCGCATTAGACGAAATGCACAGTGTAGTACATTGTATATGAGTGAGTTGCACTGAAAAACTTAGAATTTACTGAAAAACCCGCATTAGACGAAATGTACAGTGTTGTACATAGTATATGAGTGAGTTGCACTGAAAAACTTAGAATTTACTGAAAAACCCGCATTAGACGAAATGCACAGTGTAGTACATAGTATATGAGTGAGTTGCACTGAAAAACTTAGAATTTACTGAAAAACCCGCATTAGACGAAATGCACAGTGTAGTACATTGTATATGAGTGAGTTGCACTGAAAAACTTAGAATTTACTTAAAAACCCGCATTAGACGAAATGCACAGTGTAGTACATTGTATATGAGTGAGTTGCACTGAAAAACTTAGAATTTACTGAAAAACCAGCATTAGACGAAATGTACAGTGTTGTACATAGTATATGAGTGAGTTGCACTGAAAAACTTAGAATTTACTGAAAAACCCGCATTAGACGAAATGCACAGTGTAGTACATAGTATATGAGTGAGTTGCACTGAAAAACTTAGAATTTACTGAAAAACCCGCATTAGACGAAATGCACAGTGTAGTACATTGTATATGAGTGAGTTGCACTGAAAAACTTAGAATTTACTGAAAAACCCGCATTAGACGAAATGCACAGTGTACTACATTATATATGAGTGAGTTGCACTGAAAAACTTAGAATTTACTGAAAAACCCGCATTAGACGAAATGCACAGTGTAGTACATTGTATATGAGTGAGTTGCACTGAAAAACTTAGAATTTACTGAAAAACCCGCATTAGATGAAATGCACAGTTTAGTACATTGTATATGAGTGAGTTGCACTGAAAAACTTAGAATTTACTGAAAAACCCGCATTAGACGAAATGCACAGTGTAGTACATTGTATATGAGTGAGTTGCACTGAAAAACTTAGAATTTACTGAAAAACCCGCATTAAACGAAATGCACAGTGTAGTACATTGTATATGAGTGAGTTGCACTGAAAAACTTAGAATTTACTGAAAAACCCGCATTAGACGAAATGCACAGTGCAGTACATTGTATATGAGTGAGTTGCACTGAAAAACTTAGAATTTACTGAAAAACCCGCATTAGACGAAATGCACAGTGTAGTACATTGTATATGAGTGAGTTGCACTGAAAAACTTAGAATTTACTGAAAAACCCGCATTAGACGAAATGTACAGTGTTGTACATAGTATATGAGTGAGTTGCACTGAAAAACTTAGAATTTACAGAAAAACCCGCATTAGACGAAATGCACAGTGTAGTACATAGTATATGAGTGAGTTGCACTGAAAAACTTAGAATTTACTGAAAAACCCGCACTAGACGAAATGCACAGTGTAGTACATTGTATATGAGTGAGTTGCACTGAAAAACTTAGAATTTACTGAAAAACACGCTTAGACGAAATGCACAGTGTAGTACATTGTATATGAGTGAGTTGCACTGAAAAACTTAGAATTTAGTGAAAAACCCGCATTCGACGAAATGCACAGTGTAGTACATTGAATATGAGTGCGTTGCACTGAAAAACTTAGAATTTACTGAAAAACCCGCATTAGACGAAATGCACAGTGTAGTACATAGTATATGAGTGAGTTGCACTGAAAAACTTAGAATTTACTGAAAAACCCGCATTATACGAAATGCACAGTGTAGTACATTGTATATGAGTGAATTGCACTGAAAAACTTAGAATTTACTGAAAAACCCGCATTAGACGAAATGTACAGTGTAGTACATTGTATATGAGTGACTTGCACTGAAAAACTTAGAATTTACTGAAAAACCCGCATTAGACGAAATGCACAGTGTAGTACATTGTATATGAGTGAGTTGCACTGAAAAACTTAGAATTTACTGAAAAACCCGCATTAGACGAAATGCACAGTGTAGTACATTGTATATGAGTGAGTTGCACTGAAGAACTTAGAATTTACTGAAAGCCCGCATTAGACGAAATGCACAGTGTAGTACATTGTATATGAGTGAGTTGCACTGAAAAACTTAGAATTTACTGAAAAACCCGCATTAGACGAAATGCACAGTGTAGTACATTGTATATGAGTGAGTTGCACTGAAAAACTTAGAATTTACTGAAAAACCCGCATTAGACGAAATGCACAGTGTAGTACATTGTATATGAGTGAGTTGCACTGAAAAACTTAGAATTTACTGAAAAACCCGCATTAGACGAAATGCACAGTGTAGTACATTGTATATGAGTGAGTTGCACTGAAAAACTTAGAATTTACTGAAAAACCCGCATTAGACGAAATGCACAGTGTAGTACATTGTATATGAGTGAGTTGCACTGAAAAACTTAGAATTTACTGAAAAACCCGCATTAGACGAAATGCACAGTGTAGTACATTGTATATGAGTGAGTTGCACTGAAAAACTTAGAATTTACTGAAAAACCCGCATTAGACGAAATGCACAGTGTAGTACATTGTATATGAGTGAGTTGCACTGAAAAACTTAGAATTTACTGAAAAACCCGCATTAGACGAAATGCACAGTGCAGTACATTGTATATGAGTGAGTTGCACTGAAAAACTTAGAATTTACTGAAAAACCCGCATTAGACGAAATGCACAGTGTAGTACATTGTATATGAGTGAGTTGCACTGAAAAACTTAGAATTTACTGAAAAACCCGCATTAGACGAAATGCACAGTGTAGTACATAGTATATGAGTGAGTTGCACTGAAAAACTTAGAATTTACTGAAAACCCGCATTAGACTAAATGCACAGTGTAGTACATTGTATATGAGTGAGTTGCACTGAAAAACTTAGAATTTACTGAAAAACCCGCATTAGACGAAATGCACAGTGTAGTACATAGTATATAAGTGAGTTGCACTGAAAAACTTAGAATTTACTGAAAAACCCGCATTAGACGAAATGCACAGTGTAGTACATTGTATATGAGTGAGTTGCACTGAAAAACTTAGAATTTACTTAAAAACCCGCATTAGACGAAATGCACAGTGTAGTACATTGTATATGAGTGAGTTGCACTGAAAAACTTAGAATTTACTGAAAAACCCGCATTAGACGAAATGCACAGTGTAGTACATAGTATATGAGTGAGTTGCACTGAAAAACTTAGAATTTACTGAAAAACCCGCATTAGACGAAATGCACAGTGTAGTACATTGTATATGAGTGAGTTGCACTGAAAAACTTAGAATTTACTGAAAAACCCGCATTAGACGAAATGCACAGTGTACTACATTGTATATGAGTGAGTTGCACTGAAAAACTTAGAATTTACTGAAAAACCCGCATTAGACGAAATGCACAGTGTAGTACATTGTATATGAGTGAGTTGCACTGAAAAACTTAGAATTTACTGAAAAACCCGCATTAGATGAAATGCACAGTTTAGTACATTGTATATGAGTGAGTTGCACTGAAAAACTTAGAATTTACTGAAAAACCCGCATTAGACGAAATGCACAGTGTAGTACATTGTATATGAGTGAGTTGCACTGAAACACTTAGAATTTACTGAAAAACCCGCATTAGACGAAATGCACAGTGTAGTACATTGTATATGAGTGAGTTGCACTGAAAAACTTAGAATTTACTGAAAACCCGCATTAGACTAAATGCACAGTGTAGTACATTGAATATGAGTGAGTTGCACTGAAAAACTTAGAATTTACTGAAAAACCCGCATTAGACGAAATGCACAGTGTAGTACATAGTATATGAGTGAGTTGCACTGAAAAACTTAGAATTTACTGAAAAACCCGCATTAGACGAAATGCACAGTGTAGTACATTGTATATGAGTGAGTTGCACTGAAAAATTTAGAATTTACTGAAAAACCCGCATTAGACGAAATGCACAGTGTAGTACATTGTATATGAGTGAGTTGCACTGAAAAACTTAGAATTTACTGAAAAACCCGCATTAGACGAAATGCACAGTGTAGTACATTGTATATGAGTGAGTTGCACTGAAAAACTTAGAATTTACTGAAAAACCCGCATTAGACGAAATGCACAGTGTAGTACATTGTATATGAGTGAGTTGCACTGAAAAACTTAGAATTTACTTAAAAACCCGCATTAGACGAAATGCACAGTGTAGTACATTGTATATGAGTGAGTTGCACTGAAAAACTTAGAATTTACTGAAAAACCCGCATTAGACGAAATGCACAGTGTAGTACATTGTATATGAGTGAGTTGCACTGAAAAATTTAGAATTTACTGAAAAACCCGCATTAGACGAAATGCACAGTGTAGTACATTGTATATGAGTGAGTTGCACTGAAAAACTTAGAATTTACTGAAAAACCCGCATTAGACGAAATGCACAGTGTAGTACATTGTATATGAGTGAGTTGCACTGAAAAACTTAGAATTTACTGAAAAACCCGCATTAGACGAAATGCACAGTGTAGTACATTGTATATGAGTGAGTTGCACTGAAAAACTTAGAATTTACTGAAAAACCCGCATTAGACGAAATGCACAGTGTAGTACATTGTATATGAGTGAGTTGCACTGAAAAACTTAGAATTTACTGAAAAACCCGCATTAGACGAAATGCACAGTGTAGTACATTGTATATGAGTGAGTTGCACTGAAAAACTTAGAATTTACTGAAAAACCCGCATTAGACGAAATGCACAGTGTAGTACATTGTATATGAGTGAGTTGCACTGAAAAACTTAGAATTTACTGAAAAACCCGCATTAGACGAAATGCACAGTGTACTACATTATATATGAGTGAGTTGCACTGAAAAACTTAGAATTTACTGAAAAACCCGCATTAGACGAAATGCACAGTGTAGTACATTGTATATGAGTGAGTTGCACTGAAAAACTTAGAATTTACTGAAAAACCCGCATTAGACGAAATGCACAGTGTAGTACATTGTATATGAGTGAGTTGCACTGAAAAACTTAGAATTTACTGAAAAACCCGCATTAGATGAAATGCATAGTTTAGTACATTGTATATGAGTGAGTTGCACTGAAAAACTTAGAATTTACTGAAAAACCCGCATTAGACGAAATGCACAGTGTAGTACATTGTATATGAGTGAGTTGCACTGAAAAACTTAGAATTTACTGAAAACCCGCATTAGACTAAATGCACAATGTAGTACATTGTATATGAGTGAGTTGCACTGAAAAACTTAGAATTTACTGAAAAACCCGCATTAGACGAAATGCACAGTGTAGTACATTGTATATGAGTGAGTTGCACTGAAAAACTTAGAATTTACTGAAAAACCCGCATTAGACGAAATGCACAGTGTAGTACATTGTATATGAGTGAGTTGCACTGAAAAACTTAGAATTTACTGAAAAACCCGCATTAGACGAAATGCACAGTGTAGTACATTGTATATGAGTGAGTTGCACTGAAAAACTTAGAATTTACTGAAAAACCCGCATTAGACGAAATGCACAGTGTAGTACATTGTATATGAGTGAGTTGCACTGAAAAACTTAGAATTTACTGAAAAACCCGCATTAGACGAAATGCACAGTGTAGTACATTGTATATGAGTGAGTTGCACTGAAAAACTTAGAATTTACTGAAAAACCCGCATTAGACGAAATGTACAGTGTAGTACATAGTATATGAGTGAGTTGCACTGAAAAACTTAGAATTTACTGAAAAACCCGCATTAGACGAAATGCACAGTGTAGTACATAGTATATGAGTGAGTTGCACTGAAAAACTTAGAATTTACTGAAAAACCCGCATTAGACGAAATGCACAGTGTAGTACATTGTATATGAGTGAGTTGCACTGAAAAACTTAGAATTTACTGAAAAACCCGCATTAGACGAAATGCACAGTGTAGTACATTGTATATGAGTGAGTTGCACTGAAAAACTTAGAATTTACTGAAAAACCCGCATTAGACGAAATGCACAGTGTAGTACATTGTATATGAGTGAGTTGCACTGAAAAACTTGAATTTACTGAAAAACCCGCATTAGATGAAATGCACAGTGTAGTACATTGTATATGAGTGAGTTGCACTGAAAAACTTAGAATTTACTGAAAAACCCGCATTAGACGAAATGCACAGTGTAGTACATTGTATATGAGTGAGTTGCACTGAAAAACTTAGAATTTACTGAAAAACCCGCATTAGAGGAAATGCACAGTGTAGTACATTGTATATGAGTGAGTTGCACTGAAAAACTTAGAATTTACTGAAAAACCCGCATTAGACGAAATGCACAGTGTAGTACATTGTATATGAGTGAGTTGCACTGAAAAACTTAGAATTTACTGAAAAACCCGCATTAGACGAAATGCACAGTGTAGTACATTGTATATGAGTGAGTTGCACTGAAAAACTTAGAATTTACTGAAAAACCCGCATTAGACGAAATGCACAGTGTAGTACATAGTATATGAGTGAGTTGCACTGAAAAACTTAGAATTTACTGAAAAACCCGCATTAGAGGAAATGCACAGTGTAGTACATTGTATATGAATGAGTTGCACTGAAAAATTTAGACTTTACTGAAAAACCCGCATTAGACGAAATCCACAGTGTAGTACATTG
This sequence comes from Mus caroli, assembly GCF_978045245.1. NCBI lineage: Eukaryota > Metazoa > Chordata > Mammalia > Rodentia > Muridae > Mus > Mus caroli. The sequence goes on from NW_028227354.1 coordinate 321,289, forward strand.
TATATGAGTGAGTTGCACTGAAAAACTTAGAATTTACTGAAAAACCCGCATTAGACGAAATGCACAGTGTAGTACATTGTATATGAGTGAGTTGCACTGAAAAACTTAGAATTTACTGAAAAACCCGCATTAGACGAAATGCACAGTGTAGTACATTGTATATGAGTGAGTTGCACTGAAAAACTTAGAATTTACTGAAAAACCCGCATTAGACGAAATGCACAGTGTAGTACATTGTATATGAGTGAGTTGCACTGAAAAACTTAGAATTTACTGAAAAACCCGTATTAGACGAAATGCACAGTGTAGTACATTGTATATGAGTGAGTTGCACTGAAAAACTTAGAATTTACTGAAAAACCCGCATTAGACGAAATGCACAGTGTAGTACATTGTATATGAGTGAGTTGCACTGAAAAACTTAGAATTTACTGAAAAACCCGTATTAGACGAAATGCACAGTGTAGTACATTGTATATGAGTGAGTTGCACTGAAAAACTTAGAATTTACTGAAAAACCCGCATTAGACGAAATGTACAGTGTAGTACATAGTATATGAGTGAGTTGCACTGAAAAACTTAGAATTTACTGAAAAACCCGCATTAGACGAAATGCACAGTGTAGTACATAGTATATGAGTGAGTTGCACTGAAAAACTTAGAATTTACTGAAAAACCCGCATTAGACGAAATGCACAGTGTAGTACATTGTATATGAGTGAGTTGCACTGAAAAACTTAGAATTTACTGAAAAACCCGCATTAGACGAAATGCACAGTGTAGTACATTGTATATGAGTGAGTTGCACTGAAAAACTTAGAATTTACTGAAAAACCCGCATTAGACGAAATGCACAGTGTAGTACATTGTATATGAGTGAGTTGCACTGAAAAACTTAGAATTTACTGAAAAACCCGCATTAGACGAAATGCACAGTGTAGTACATTGTATATGAGTGAGTTACACTGAAAAACTTAGAATTTACTGAAAAACCCGCATTAGACGAAATGTACAGTGTAGTACATAGTATATGAGTGAGTTGCACTGAAAAACTTAGAATTTACTGAAAAACCCGCATTAGACGAAATGCACAGTGTAGTACATAGTATATGAGTGAGTTGCACTGAAAAACTTAGAATTTACTGAAAAACCCGCATTAGACGAAATGTACAGTGTAGTACATAGTATATGAGTGAGTTGCACTGAAAAACTTGGAATTTACTGAAAAACCCGCATTAGACGAAATGCACAGTGTAGTACATAGTATATGAGTGAGTTGCACTGAAAAACTTAGAATTTACTGAAAAACCCGCATTAGACGAAATGCACAGTGTAGTACATTGTATATGAGTGAGTTGCACTGAAAAACTTAGAATTTACTGAAAAACCCGCATTAGACGAAATGCACAGTGTAGTACATTGTATATGAGTGAGTTGCACTGAAAAACTTAGAATTTACTGAAAAACCCGCATTAGACGAAATGCACAGTGTAGTACATTGTATATGAGTGAGTTGCACTGAAAAACTAGAATTTACTGAAAAACCCGCATTAGATGAAATGCACAGTGTAGTACATTGTATATGAGTGAGTTGCACTGAAAAACTTAGAATTTACTGAAAAACCTGCATTAGACGAAATGCACAGTGTAGTACATTGTATATGAGGGAGTTGCACTGAAAAACTTAGAATTTACTGAAAAACCCGCATTAGACGAAAGGCACAGTGTAGTACATTGTATATGAGGGAGTTGCACTGAAAAACTTAGAATTTACTGAAAAACCCGCATTAGACGAAATGCACAGTGTAGTACATTGTATATGAGTGAGTTGCACTGAAAAACTTAGAATTTACTGAAAAACCCGCATTAGACGAAATGTACAGTGTAGTACATAGTATATGAGTGAGTTGCACTGAAAAACTTAGAATTTACTGAAAAACCCGCATTAGACGAAATGCACAGTGTAGTACATCATATATGAGTGAGTTGCACTGAAAAACTTGGAATTTACTGAAAAACCCGCATTAGACGAAATGCACAGTGTAGTACATAGTATATGAGTGAGTTGCACTGAAAAACTTAGAATTTACTGAAAAACCCGCATTAGACGAAATGCACAGTGTAGTACATTGTATATGAGTGAGTTGCACTGAAAAACTTAGAATTTACTGAAAAACCCGCATTAGACGAAATGCACAGTGTAGTACATTGTATATGAGTGAGTTGCACTGAAAAACTTAGAATTTACTGAAAAACCCGCATTAGACGAAATGCACAGTGTAGTACATTGTATATGAGTGAGTTGCACTGAAAAACTAGAATTTACTGAAAAACCCGCATTAGATGAAATGCACAGTGTAGTACATTGTATATGAGTGAGTTGCACTGAAAAACTTAGAATTTACTGAAAAACCCGCATTAGACGAAATGCACAGTGTAGTACATTGTATATGAGTGAGTTGCACTGAAAAACTTAGAATTTACTGAAAAACCCGCATTAGACGAAAGGCACAGTGTAGTACATTGTATATGAGTGAGTTGCACTGAAAAACTTAGAATTTACTGAAAAACCCGCATTAGACGAAATGCACAGTGTAGTACATTGTATATGAGTGAGTTGCACTGAAAAACTTAGAATTTACTGAAAAACCCGCATTAGACGAAATGTACAGTGTAGTACATAGTATATGAGTGAGTTGCACTGAAAAACTTAGAATTTACTGAAAAACCCGCATTAGACGAAATGCACAGTGTAGTACATAGTATATGAGTGAGTTGCACTGAAAAACTTAGAATTTACTGAAAAACCCGCATTAGAGGAAATGCACAGTGTAGTACATTGTATATGAATGAGTTGCACTGAAAAATTTAGACTTTACTGAAAAACCCGCATTAGACGAAATCCACAGTGTAGTACATTGTATATGAGTGAGTTGCACTGAAAAACTTAGAATTTACTGAAAAACCCGCATTAGACGAAATGCACAGTGTAGTACATTGTATATGAATGAGTTGCACTGAAAAACTTATAATTTACTGAAAAACCCGCATTCGACGAAATGCACAGTGTAGTACATTGTATATGAGTGAGTTGCACTGAAAAACTTAGAATTTACTGAAAAACCCGCATAGGACGAAATGCACAGTGTAGTACATTGTATATGAGTGAGTTGCACTGAAAAACTTAGAATTTACTGAAAAACCCGTATTAGACGAAATGCACAGTGTAGTACATTGTATATGAGTGAGTTGCACTGAAAAACTTAGAATTTACTGAAAAACCCGCATTAGACGAAATGCACAGTGTAGTACATTGTATATGAGTGAGTTGCACTGAAAAACTTAGAATTTACTGAAAAACCCGTATTAGACGAAATGCACAGTGTAGTACATTGTATATGAGTGAGTTGCACTGAAAAACTTAGAATTTACTGAAAAACCCGCATTAGACGAAATGTACAGTGTAGTACATAGTATATGAGTGAGTTGCACTGAAAAACTTAGAATTTACTGAAAAACCCGCATTAGACGAAATGCACAGTGTAGTACATAGTATATGAGTGAGTTGCACTGAAAAACTTAGAATTTACTGAAAAACCCGCATTAGACGAAATGCACAGTGTAGTACATTGTATATGAGTGAGTTGCACTGAAAAACTTAGAATTTACTGAAAAACCCGCATTAGACGAAATGCACAGTGTAGTACATTGTATATGAGTGAGTTGCACTGAAAAACTTAGAATTTACTGAAAACCCGCATTAGACTAAATACACAGTGTAGTACATTGTATATGAGTGAGTTGCACTGAAAAACTTAGAATTTACTGAAAAACCCGCATTAGACGAAATGCACAGTGTAGTACATTGTATATGAGTGAGTTGCACTGAAAAACTTAGAATTTACTGAAAAACCCGCATTAGACGAAATGCACAGTGTAGTACATTGTATATGAGTGAGTTGCACTGAAAAATTTAGAATTTACTGAAAAACCCGCATTAGACGAAATCCACAGTGTAGTACATTGTATATGAGTGAGTTGCACTGAAAAACTTAGAATTTACTGAAAAACCCGCATTAGACGAAATGCACTGTGTAGTACATTGTATATGAGTGAGTTGCACTGAAAAACTTAGAATTTACTGAAAAACCCGCATTAGACGAAATGCACAGTGTAGTACATTGTATATGAGTGAGTTGCACTGAAAAAGTTAGAATTTACTGAAAATCCCGCATTAGACGAAATGCACAGTGTAGTACATTGTATATGAGTGAGTTGCACTCAAAAACTTAGAATTTACTGAAAAACCCGCATTAGACGAAATGCACAGTGTAGTACATTGTATATGAGTGAGTTGCACTGAAAAACTTAGAATTTACTGAAAAACCCGCATTAGACGAAATGCACAGTGTAGTACATTGTATATGAGTGAGTTGCACTGAAAAACTTAGAATTTACTGAAAAACCCGCATTAGACGAAATGCACAGTGTAGTACATTGTATATGAGTGAGTTGCACTGAAAAACTTAGAATTTACTGAAAAACCCGCATTAGACGAAATCCACAGTGTAGTACATTGTATATGAGTGAGTTGCACTGAAAAACTTAGAATTTACTGAAAAACCCGCATTAGACGAAATGCACAGTGTAGTACCTTGTATATGAGTGAGTTGCACTGAAAAAGTTAGAATTTACTGAAAAACCCGCATTAGACGAAATGCACAGTGTAGTACATAGTATATGAGTGAGTTGCACTGAAAAACTTAGAATTTACTGAAAAACCCGCATTAGACGAAATGCACAGTGTAGTACATTGTATATGAGTGAGTTGCACTGAAAAAGTTAGAATTTACTGAAAAACCCGCATTAGACGAAATGCACAGTGTAGTACATTGTATATGAGTGAGTTGCACTGAAAAACTTAGAATTTACTGAAAAACCCGCATTAGACGAAATGCACAGTGTAGTACATTGTATATGAGTGAGTTGCACTGAAAAACTTAGAATTTACTGAAAAACCCGCATTAGACGAAATGCACAGTGTAGTACATTGTGTATGAGTGAGTTGCACTGAAAAACTTAGATTATACTGAAAAACCCGCATTAGATGAAATGCACAGTGTAGTACATTGTATATGAGTGAGTTGCACTGAAAAACTTAGAATTTACTGAAAAACCCGCATTAGACGAAATGCACAGTGTAGTACATTGTATATGAGTGAGTTGCACTGAAAAATTTAGAATTTACTGAAAAACCCGCATTAGACGAAATCCACAGTGTAGTACATTGTATATGAGTGAGTTGCACTGAAAAACTTAGAATTTACTGAAAAACCCGCATTAGACGAAATGCACTGTGTAGTACATTGTATATGAGTGAGTTGCACTGAAAAACTTAGAATTTACTGAAAAACCCGCATTAGACGAAATGCACAGTGTAGTACATTGTATATGAGTGAGTTGCACTGAAAAAGTTAGAATTTACTGAAAATCCCGCATTAGACGAAATGCACAGTGTAGTACATTGTATATGAGTGAGTTGCACTCAAAAACTTAGAATTTACTGAAAAACCCGCATTAGACGAAATGCACAGTGTAGTACATTGTATATGAGTGAGTTGCACTGAAAAACTTAGAATTTACTGAAAAACCCGCATTAGACGAAATGCACAGTGTAGTACATTGTATATGAGTGAGTTGCACTGAAAAACTTAGAATTTACTGAAAAACCCGCATTAGACGAAATGCACAGTGTAGTACATTGTATATGAGTGAGTTGCACTGAAAAACTTAGAATTTACTGAAAAACCCGCATTAGACGAAATCCACAGTGTAGTACATTGTATATGAGTGAGTTGCACTGAAAAACTTAGAATTTACTGAAAAACCCGCATTAGACGAAATGCACAGTGTAGTACCTTGTATATGAGTGAGTTGCACTGAAAAAGTTAGAATTTACTGAAAAACCCGCATTAGACGAAATGCACAGTGTAGTACATAGTATATGAGTGAGTTGCACTGAAAAACTTAGAATTTACTGAAAAACCCGCATTAGACGAAATGCACAGTGTAGTACATTGTATATGAGTGAGTTGCACTGAAAAAGTTAGAATTTACTGAAAAACCCGCATTAGACGAAATGCACAGTGTAGTACATTGTATATGAGTGAGTTGCACTGAAAAACTTAGAATTTACTGAAAAACCCGCATTAGACGAAATGCACAGTGTAGTACATTGTATATGAGTGAGTTGCACTGAAAAACTTAGAATTTACTGAAAAACCCGCATTAGACGAAATGCACAGTGTAGTACATTGTGTATGAGTGAGTTGCACTGAAAAACTTAGATTATACTGAAAAACCCGCATTAGATGAAATGCACAGTGTAGTACATTGTATATGAGTGAGTTGCACTGAAAAACTTAGAATTTACTGAAAAACCCGCATTAGACGAAATGCACAGTGTAGTACATTGTATATGAGTGAGTTACACTGAAAAACTTAGAATTTACTGAAAAACCCGCATTAGACGAAATGTACAGTGTAGTACATAGTATATGAGTGAGTTGCACTGAAAAACTTAGAATTTACTGAAAAACCCGCATTAGACGAAATGCACAGTGTAGTACATAGTATATGAGTGAGTTGCACTGAAAAACTTAGAATTTACTGAAAAACCCGCATTAGACGAAATGTACAGTGTAGTACATAGTATATGAGTGAGTTGCACTGAAAAACTTAGAATTTATTGAAAAACCCGCATTAGACGAAATGCACAGTGTAGTACATAGTATATGAGTGAGTTGCACTGAAAAACTTAGAATTTACTGAAAAACCCGCATTAGACGAAATGCACAGTGTAGTACATTGTATATGAGTGAGTTGCACTGAAAAACTTAGAATTTACTGAAAAACCCGCATTAGACGAAATGCACAGTGTAGTACATTGTATATGAGTGAGTTGCACTGAAAAACTTAGAATTTACTGAAAAACCCGCATTAGACGAAATGCACAGTGTAGTACATTGTATATGAGTGAGTTGCACTGAAAAACTAGAATTTACTGAAAAACCCGCATTAGATGAAATGCACAGTGTAGTACATTGTATATGAGTGAGTTGCACTGAAAAACTTAGAATTTACTGAAAAACCCGCATTAGACGAAATGCACAGTGTAGTACATTGTATATGAGTGAGTTGCACTGAAAAACTTAGAATTTACTGAAAAACCCGCATTAGACGAAAGGCACAGTGTAGTACATTGTATATGAGTGAGTTGCACTGAAAAACTTAGAATTTACTGAAAAACCCGCATTAGACGAAATGCACAGTGTAGTACATTGTATATGAGTGAGTTGCACTGAAAAACTTAGAATTTACTGAAAAACCCGCATTAGACGAAATGTACAGTGTAGTACATAGTATATGAGTGAGTTGCACTGAAAAACTTAGAATTTACTGAAAAACCCGCATTAGACGAAATGCACAGTGTAGTACATAGTATATGAGTGAGTTGCACTGAAAAACTTAGAATTTACTGAAAAACCCGCATTAGAGGAAATGCACAGTGTAGTACATTGTATATGAATGAGTTGCACTGAAAAATTTAGACTTTACTGAAAAACCCGCATTAGACGAAATCCACAGTGTAGTACATTGTATATGAGTGAGTTGCACTGAAAAACTTAGAATTTACTGAAAAACCCGCATTAGACGAAATCCACAGTGTAGTACATTGTATATGAGTGAGTTGCACTGAAAAACTTAGAATTTACTGAAAAACCCGCATAGGACGAAATGCACAGTGTAGTCCATTGTATATGAGTGAGTTGCACTGAAAAACTTAGAATTTACTGAAAAACCCGTATTAGACGAAATGCACAGTGTAGTACATTGTATATGAGTGAGTTGCACTGAAAAACTTAGAATTTACTGAAAAACCCGCATTAGACGAAATGCACAGTGTAGTACATTGTATATGAGTGAGTTGCACTGAAAAACTTAGAATTTACTGAAAAACCCGCATTAGACGAAATGCACAGTGTAGTACATTGTATATGAGTGAGTTGCACTGAAAAACTTAGAATTTACTGAAAAACCCGCATTAGACGAAATGTACAGTGTAGTACATAGTATATGAGTGAGTTGCACTGAAAAACTTAGAATTTACTGAAAAACCCGCATTAGACGAAAATCACAGTGTAGTACATAGTATATGAGTGAGTTGCACTGAAAAACTTAGAATTTACTGAAAAACCCGCATTAGAAGAAATGCACAGTGTAGTACATTGTATATGAGTGAGTTGCACTGAAAAACTTAGAATTTACTGAAAAACCCGCATTAGACGAAATGCACAGTGTAGTACATTGTATATGAGTGAGTTGCACTGAAAAACTTAGAATTTACTGAAAACCCGCATTAGACTAAATACACAGTGTAGTACATTGTATATGAGTGAGTTGCACTGAAAAACTTAGAATTTACTGAAAAACCCGCATTAGACGAAATGCACAGTGTAGTACATTGTATATGAGTGAGTTGCACTGAAAAACTTAGAATTTACTGAAAAACCCGCATTAGACGAAATGCACAGTGTAGTACATTGTATATGAGTGAGTTGCACTGAAAAATTTAGAATTTACTGAAAAACCCGCATTAGACGAAATCCACAGTGTAGTACATTGTATATGAGTGAGTTGCACTGAAAAACTTAGAATTTACTGAAAAACCCGCATTAGACGAAATGCACTGTGTAGTACATTGTATATGAGTGAGTTGCACTGAAAAACTTAGAATTTACTGAAAAACCCGCATTAGACGAAATGCACAGTGTAGTACATTGTATATGAGTGAGTTGCACTGAAAAAGTTAGAATTTACTGAAAAACCCGCATTAGACGAAATGCACAGTGTAGTACATTGTATATGAGTGAGTTGCACTGAAAAACTTAGAATTTACTGAAAAACCCGCATTAGACGAAATGCACAGTGTAGTACATTGTATATTAGTGAGTTGCACTGAAAAACTTAGAATTTACTGAAAAACCCGCATTAGACGAAATGTACAGTGTAGTACATAGTATATGAGTGAGTTGCACTGAAAAACTTAGAATTTACTGAAAAACCCGCATTAGACGAAAATCACAGTGTAGTACATAGTATATGAGTGAGTTGCACTGAAAAACTTAGAATTTACTGAAAAACCCGCATTAGACGAAATGCACAGTGTAGTACATTGTATATGAGTGAGTTGCACTGAAAAACTTAGAATTTACTGAAAAACCCGCATTAGACGAAATGCACAGTGTAGTACATTGTATATGAGTGAGTTGCACTGAAAAACTTAGAATTTACTGAAAACCCGCATTAGACTAAATACACAGTGTAGTACATTGTATATGAGTGAGTTGCACTGAAAAACTTAGAATTTACTGAAAAACCCGCATTAGACGAAATGCACAGTGTAGTACATTGTATATGAGTGAGTTGCACTGAAAAACTTAGAATTTACTGAAAAACCCGCATTAGACGAAATGCACAGTGTAGTACATTGTATATGAGTGAGTTGCACTGAAAAATTTAGAATTTACTGAAAAACCCGCATTAGACGAAATCCACAGTGTAGTACATTGTATATGAGTGAGTTGCACTGAAAAACTTAGAAGCCGGGCGTGGTGGCGCACGCCTTTAATCCCAGCACTCGGGAGGCAGAGGCAGGCGGATTTCTGAGTTCGAGGCCAGCCTGGTCTACAAAGTGAGCTCCAGGACAGCCAGGGTTATACAGAGAAACCCTGTCTTGAAAAACCAAAAAAAAAAAAAAAAAAAAAAAAAAGAAAAACTTAGAATTTACTGAAAAACCCGCATTAGACGAAATGCACTGTGTAGTACATTGTATATGAGTGAGTTGCACTGAAAAACTTAGAATTTACTGAAAAACCCGCATTAGACGAAATGCACAGTGTAGTACATTGTATATGAGTGAGTTGCACTGAAAAAGTTAGAATTTACTGAAAAACCCGCATTAGACGAAATGCACAGTGTAGTACATTGTATATGAGTGAGTTGCACTGAAAAACTTAGAATTTACTGAAAAACCCGCATTAGACGAAATGCACAGTGTAGTACATTGTATATGAGTGAGTTACACTGAAAAACTTAGAATTTACTGAAAAACCCGCATTAGACGAAATGTACAGTGTAGTACATAGTATATGAGTGAGTTGCACTGAAAAACTTAGAATTTACTGAAAAACCCGCATTAGACGAAATGCACAGTGTAGTACATAGTATATGAGTGAGTTGCACTGAAAAACTTAGAATTTACTGAAAAACCCGCATTAGACGAAATGCACAGTGTAGTACATTGTATATGAGTGAGTTGCACTGAAAAACTTAGAATTTACTGAAAAACCCGCATTAGACGAAATGCACAGTGTAGTACATTGTATATGAGTGAGTTGCACTGAAAAACTTAGAATTTACTGAAAAACCCGCATTAGACGAAATGCACAGTGTAGTACATTGTATATGAGTGAGTTGCACTGAAAAACTTAGAATTTACTGAAAACCCGCATTAGACTAAATACACAGTGTAGTACATTGTATATGAGTGAGTTGCACTGAAAAACTTAGAATTTACTGAAAAACCCGCATTAGACGAAATGCACAGTGTAGTACATTGTATATGAGTGAGTTGCACTGAAAAACTTAGAATTTACTGAAAAACCCGCATTAGACGAAATGCACAGTGTAGTACATTGTATATGAGTGAGTTGCACTGAAAAATTTAGAATTTACTGAAAAACCCGCATTAGACGAAATCCACAGTGTAGTACATTGTATATGAGTGAGTTGCACTGAAAAACTTAGAAGCCGGGCGTGGTGGCGCACGCCTTTAATCCCAGCACTCCGGAGGCAGAGGCAGGCGGATTTCTGAGTTCCAGGCCAGCCTGGTCTACAAAGTGAGCTCCAGGACAGCCAGGGTTATACAGAGAAACCCTGTCTTGAAAAACCAAAAAAAAAAAAAAAAAAAAAAAAAAAAAAAAAAAAAAAGAAAAACTTAGAATTTACTGAAAAACCCGCATTAGACGAAATGCACTGTGTAGTACATTGTATATGAGTGAGTTGCACTGAAAAACTTAGAATTTACTGAAAAACCCGCATTAGACGAAATGCACAGTGTAGTACATTGTATATGAGTGAGTTGCACTGAAAAAGTTAGAATTTACTGAAAAACCCGCATTAGACGAAATGCACAGTGTAGTACATTGTATATGAGTGAGTTGCACTGAAAAACTTAGAATTTACTGAAAAACCCGCATTAGACGAAATGCACAGTGTAGTACATTGTATATGAGTGAGTTACACTGAAAAACTTAGAATTTACTGAAAAACCCGCATTAGACGAAATGTACAGTGTAGTACATAGTATATGAGTGAGTTGCACTGAAAAACTTAGAATTTACTGAAAAACCCGCATTAGACGAAATGCACAGTGTAGTACATAGTATATGAGTGAGTTGCACTGAAAAACTTAGAATTTACTGAAAAACCCGCATTAGACGAAATGCACAGTGTAGTACATTGTATATGAGTGAGTTGCACTGAAAAACTTAGAATTTACTGAAAAACCCGCATTAGACGAAATGCACAGTGTAGTACATTGTATATGAGTGAGTTGCACTGAAAAACTTAGAATTTACTGAAAAACCCGCATTAGACGAAATGCACAGTGTAGTACATTGTATATGAGTGAGTTGCACTGAAAAACTTAGAATTTACTGAAAAACCCGCATTAGACGAAATCCACAGTGTAGTACATTGTATATGAGTGAGTTGCACTGAAAAACTTAGAATTTACTGAAAAACCCGCATTAGACGAAATGCACAGTGTAGTACGTTGTATATGAGTGAGTTGCACTGAAAAAGTTAGAATTTACTGAAAAACCCGCATTAGACGAAATGCACAGTGTAGTACATAGTATATGAGTGAGTTGCACTGAAAAACTTAGAATTTACTGAAAAACCCGCATTAGACGAAATGCACAGTGTAGTACATTGTATATGAGTGAGTTGCACTGAAAAAGTTAGAATTTACTGAAAAACCCGCATTAGACGAAATGCACAGTGTAGTACATTGTATATGAGTGAGTTGCACTGAAAAACTTAGAATTTACTGAAAAACCCGCATTAGACGAAATGCACAGTGTAGTACATTGTATATGAGTGAGTTGCACTGAAAAAGTTAGAATTTACTGAAAAACCCGCATTAGACGAAATGCACAGTGTAGTACATTGTGTATGAGTGAGTTGCACTGAAAAACTTAGAATATACTGAAAAACCCGCATTAGATGAAATGCACAGTGTAGTACATTGTATATGAGTGAGTTGCACTGAAAAACTTAGAATTTACTGAAAAACCCGCATTAGACGAAATGCACAGTGTAGTACATTGTATATGAGTGAGTTGCACTGAAAAACTTAGAATTTACTGAAAAACCCGCATTAGACGAAATGCACAGTGTAGTACATAGTATATGAGTGAGTTGCACTGAAAAACTTAGAATTTACTGAAAAACCCGCATTAGACGAAATCCACAGTGTAGTACATTGTATATGAGTGAGTTGCACTGAAAAACTTAGAATTTACTGAAAAACCCGCATTAGACGAAATGCACAGTGTAGTACATTGTATATGAGTGAGTTGCACTGAAAAAGTTAGAATTTACTGAAAAACCCGCATTAGACGAAATGCACAGTGTAGTACATAGTATATGAGTGAGTTGCACTGAAAAACTTAGAATTTACTGAAAAACCCGCATTAGACGAAATGCACAGTGTAGTACATTGTATATGAGTGAGTTGCACTGAAAAAGTTAGAATTTACTGAAAAACCCGCATTAGACGAAATGCACAGTGTAGTACATTGTATATGAGTGAGTTGCACTGAAAAACTTAGAATTTACTGAAAAACCCGCATTAGACGAAATGCACAGTGTAGTACATTGTATATGAGTGAGTTGCACTGAAAAACTTAGAATTTACTGAAAAACCCGCATTAGACGAAATGCACAGTGTAGTACATTGTGTATGAGTGAGTTGCACTGAAAAACTTAGAATATACTGAAAAACCCGCATTAGATGAAATGCACAGTGTAGTACATTGTATATGAGTGAGTTGCACTGAAAAAACTTAGAATTTACTGAAAAACCCGCATTAGACGAAATGCACAGTGTAGTACATTGTATATGAGTGAGTTGCACTGAAAAACTTAGAATTTACTGAAAAACCCGCATTAGACGAAATGCACAGTGTAGTACATTGTATATGAGTGAGTTGCACTGAAAAACTTAGAATTTACTGAAAAACCCGCATTAGACGAAATGCACAGTGAAGTACATTGTATATGAGTGTGTTGCACTGAAATACTTAGAATTTACTGAAAAACCCGCATTAGACGAATGCACAGTGTAGTACATAGTATATGAGTGAGTTGCACTGAAAAACTTAGAATTTACTGAAAAACCCGCATTAGACGAAATGCACAGTGTAGTACATTGTATATGAGTGAGTTGCACTGAAAAACTTAGAATTTACTGAAAAACCCGCTTTAGACGAAATGCACAGTGTAGTACATTGTATATGAGTGAGTTGCACTGAAAAACTTAGAATTTACTGAAAAACCCGCATTAGACGAAATGCACAGTGTAGTACATTGTATATGAGTGAGTTGCACTGAACAACTTAGAATTTACTGAAAAACCCGCATTAGACGAAATGCACAGTGTAGTACATTGTATATGAGTGAGTTGCACTGAAAAACTTAGAATTTACTGAAAAACCCGCATTAGACGAAATGTACAGTGTAGTACATAGTATATGAGTGAGTTGCACTGAAAAACTTAGAATTTACTGAAAAACCCGCATTAGAGGAAATGCACAGTGTAGTACATTGTATATGAGTGAGTTGCACTGAAAAACTTAGAATTTACTGAAAAACCCGCATTAGACGAAATGCACAGTGTAGTACATTGTATATGAGTGAGTTGCACTGAAAAACTTAGAATTTACTGAAAAACCCGCATTAGACGAAATGTACAGTGTTGTACATAGTATATGAGTGAGTTGCACTGAAAAACTTAGAATTTACTGAAAAACCCGCTTTAGACGAAATGCACAGTGTTAGTACATACTATATGAGGGAGTTGCACTGAAAAACTTAGAATTTACTGAAAAACCCGCATTAGACGAAATGCACAGTGTAGTACATTGTATATGAGTGAGTTGCACGGAAAAACTTAGAATTTACTGAAAAACCCGCATTAGACGAAATGCACAGTGTAGTACATTGTATATGAGTGAGTTGCACTGAAAAACGTAGAATTTAATGAAAAACCCGCTTTAGACGAAATGCACAGTGTAGTACATTGTATATGAGTGAGTTGTATTGAAAAACTTAGAATTTACTGAAAAACCCGCATTAGACGAAATGCACAGTGTAGTACATTGTATATGAGTGAGTTGCACTGAAAAACTTAGAATTTACTGAAAAACCCGCATTAGAGGAAATGCACAGTGTAGTACATTGTATATGAGTGAGTTGCACTGAAAAAACTTAGAATTTACTGAAAAACCCGCATTAGACGAAATGCACAGTGTAGTACATTGTATATGAGTGAGTTGCACTGAAAAACTTAGAATTTACTGAAAAACCCGCATTAGACGAAATGTACAGTGTTGTACATAGTATATGAGTGGAGTTGCACTGAAAAACTTAGAATTTACTGAAAAACCCGCATTAGACGAAATGCACAGTGTAGTACATAGTATATGAGTGAGTTGCACTGAAAAACTTAGAATTTACTGAAAAACCCGCATTAGACGAAATGCACAGTGTAGTACATTGTATATGAGTGAGTTGCACTGAAAAACTTAGAATTTACTGAAAAAACCCGCATTAGACGAAATGCACAGTGTAGTACATTGTATATGAGTGAGTTGCACTGAAAAACTTAGAATTTACTGAAAAACCCGCATTAGACGAAATGTACAGTGTTGTACATAGTATATGAGTGAGTTGCACTGAAAAACTTAGAATTTACTGAAAAACCCGCATTAGACGAAATGCACAGTGTAGTACATAGTATATGAGTGAGTTGCACTGAAAAACTTAGAATTTACTGAAAAACCCGCATTAGACGAAATGCACAGTGTAGTACATTGTATATGAGTGAGTTGCACTGAAAAACTTAGAATTTACTGAAAAACCCGCATTAGACGAAGTGCACAGTGTAGTACA
>NW_028227354.1:336688-368305 GCF_978045245.1 Mus caroli
ACCCGCATTAGACGAAATGCACAGTGTAGTACATAGTATATGAGTGAGTTGCACTGAAAAACTTAGAATTTACTGAAAAACCCGCATTAGACGAAATGCACAGTGTAGTACATTGTATATGAGTGAGTTGCACTGAAAAAGTTAGAATTTACTGAAAAACCCGCATTAGACGAAATGCACAGTGTAGTACATTGTATATGAGTGAGTTGCACTGAAAAACTTAGAATTTACTGAAAAACCCGCATTAGACGAAATGCACAGTGTAGTACATTGTATATGAGTGAGTTGCACTGAAAAACTTAGAATTTACTGAAAAACCCGCATTAGACGAAATGCACAGTGTAGTACATTGTGTATGAGTGAGTTGCACTGAAAAACTTAGATTATACTGAAAAACCCGCATTAGATGAAATGCACAGTGTAGTACATTGTATATGAGTGAGTTGCACTGAAAAACTTAGAATTTACTGAAAAACCCGCATTAGACGAAATGCACAGTGTAGTACATTGTATATGAGTGAGTTGCACTGAAAAATTTAGAATTTACTGAAAAACCCGCATTAGACGAAATCCACAGTGTAGTACATTGTATATGAGTGAGTTGCACTGAAAAACTTAGAATTTACTGAAAAACCCGCATTAGACGAAATGCACTGTGTAGTACATTGTATATGAGTGAGTTGCACTGAAAAACTTAGAATTTACTGAAAAACCCGCATTAGACGAAATGCACAGTGTAGTACATTGTATATGAGTGAGTTGCACTGAAAAAGTTAGAATTTACTGAAAATCCCGCATTAGACGAAATGCACAGTGTAGTACATTGTATATGAGTGAGTTGCACTCAAAAACTTAGAATTTACTGAAAAACCCGCATTAGACGAAATGCACAGTGTAGTACATTGTATATGAGTGAGTTGCACTGAAAAACTTAGAATTTACTGAAAAACCCGCATTAGACGAAATGCACAGTGTAGTACATTGTATATGAGTGAGTTGCACTGAAAAACTTAGAATTTACTGAAAAACCCGCATTAGACGAAATGCACAGTGTAGTACATTGTATATGAGTGAGTTGCACTGAAAAACTTAGAATTTACTGAAAAACCCGCATTAGACGAAATCCACAGTGTAGTACATTGTATATGAGTGAGTTGCACTGAAAAACTTAGAATTTACTGAAAAACCCGCATTAGACGAAATGCACAGTGTAGTACATTGTATATGAGTGAGTTGCACTGAAAAACTTAGAATTTACTGAAAAACCCGCATTAGACGAAATGCACAGTGTAGTACATTGTATATGAGTGAGTTGCACTGAAAAACTTAGAATTTACTGAAAAACCCGCATTAGACGAAATGCACAGTGTAGTACATTGTATATGAGTGAGTTGCACTGAAAAACTTAGAATTTACTGAAAAACCCGCATTAGACGAAATGCACAGTGTAGTACATTGTATATGAATGAGTTGTATTGAAAAACTTAGAATTTACTGAAAAACCCGCATTAGACGAAATGCACAGTGTAGTACATTGTATATGAGTGAGTTGCACTGAAAAACTTAGAATTTACTGAAAAACCCGCATTAGACGAAATGTACAGTGTAGTACATAGTATATGAGTGAGTTGCACTGAAAAACTTAGAATTTACTGAAAAACCCGCATTAGACGAAATGCACAGTGTAGTACATTGTATATGAGTGAGTTGCACTGAAAAAGTTAGAATTTACTGAAAAACCCGCATTAGACGAAATGCACAGTGTAGTACATTGTATATGAGTGAGTTGCACTGAAAAACTTAGAATTTACTGAAAAACCCGCATTAGACGAAATGCACAGTGTAGTACATTGTATATGAGTGAGTTGCACTGAAAAACTTAGAATTTACTGAAAAACCCGCATTAGACGAAATGCACAGTATAGTACATTGTGTATGAGTGAGTTGCACTGAAAAACTTAGAATTTACTGAAAAACCCGCATTAGATGAAATGCACAGTGTAGTACATTGTATATGAGTGAGTTGCACTGAAAAACTTAGAATTTACTGAAAAACTCGCATTAGACGAAATGCACAGTGTAGTACATTGTATATGAGTGAGTTGCACTGAAAAACTTAGAATTTACTGAAAAACCCGCATTAGACGAAATGCACAGTGTAGTACATTGTATATGAGTGAGTTGCACTGAAAAACTTAGAATTTACTGAAAAACCTGCATTATAGGAAATGCACAGTGTAGTACATTGTATATGAGTGAGTTGCACTGAAAAACTTAGAATTTACTGAAAAACCCGCATTAGACGAAATGCACAGTGTAGTACATTGTATATGAGTGAGTTGCACTGAAAAACTTAGAATTTACTGAAAAACCCGCATTAGACGAAATATACAGTGTAGTACATAATATATGAGTGAGTTGCACTGAAAAACTTAGAATTTACTGAAAAACCCGCTTTAGACGAAATGCACAGTGTAGTACATAGTATATGAGGGAGTTGCACTGAAAAACTTAGAATTTACTGAAAAACCCGCATTAGACGAAATGCACAGTGTAGTACATTGTATATGAGTGAGTTGCACTGAAAAACTTAGAATTTTCTGAAAAACCCGCATTAGACGAAATGCACAGTGTAGTACATTGTATATGAGTGAGTTGCACTGAAAAACTTAGAATTTACTGAAAAACCCACATTAGACGAAATGCACAGTGTAGTATATTGTATATGAGTGAGTTGCACTGAAAAACGTAGAATTTACTGAAAAACCCGCTTTAGACGAAATGCACAGTGTAGTACATTGTATATGAGTGAGTTGTATTGAAAAACTTAGAATTTACTGAAAAACCCGCATTAGACGAAATGCACAGTGTAGTACATAGTATATAAGTGAGTTGCACTGAAAAATTTAGAATTTACTGAAAAACCTGCATTAGACGAAATGCACAGTGTAGTACATTGTATATGAGTGAGTTGCACTGAACAACTTAGAATTTACTGAAAAACCCGCATTAGACGAAATGCACAGTGTAGTACATTGTATATGAGTGAGTTGCACTGAAAAACGTAGAATTTACTGAAAAACCCGCATTAGACGAAATGTACAGTGTAGTACATAGTATATGAGTGAGTTGCACTGAAAAACTTAGAATTTACTGAAAAACCCGCATTAGACGAAATGCACAGTGTAGTACATAGTATATGAGTGAGTTGCACTGAAAAACTTAGAATTTACTGAAAAACCCGCATTAGAGGAAATGCACAGTGTAGTACATTGTATATGAGTGAGTTGCACTGAAAAACTTAGAATTTACTGAAAAACCCGCATTAGACGAAATCCACAGTGTAGTACATTGTATATGAGTGAGTTGCACTGAAAAACTTAGAATTTACTGAAAAACCCATATTAGACGAAATGTACAGTGTTGTACATAGTATATGAGTGAGTTGCACTGAAAAACTTAGAATTTACTGAAAAACCCGCATTAGACGAAATGCACAGTGTAGTACATAGTATATGAGTGAGTTGCACTGAAAAACTTAGAATTTACTGAAAAACCCGCATTAGACGAAATGCACAGTGTAGTACATTGTGTATGAGTGAGTTGCACTGAAAAACTTAGAATATACTGAAAAACCCGCATTAGACGAAATGCACAGTGTAGTACATTGAATATGAGTACGTTGCACTGAAAAACTTAGAATTTACTGAAAAACCCGCATTAGAGGAAATGCACAGTGTAGTACATTGTATATGAGTGAGTTGCACTGAAAAACTTAGAATTTACTGAAAAACCCGCATTAGACGAAATGCACAGTGTAGTACATTGTATATGAGTGAGTTGCACTGAAAAACTTAGAATTTACTGAAAAACCCGCATTAGACGAAATGCACAGTGTAGTACATTGTATATGAGTGAGTTGCACTGAAAAACTTAGAATTTACTGAAAAACCCGCATTAGACGAAATGCACAGTGTAGTACATTGTATATGAGTGAGTTGCACTGAAAAACTTAGAATTTACTGAAAAACCCACATTAGACGAAATGCACAGTGTAGTACATTGTATATGAGTGAGTTGCACTGAAAAACTTAGAATTTACTGAAAAACCCGCATTAGACGAAATGTACAGTGTAGTACATAGTATATGAGTGAGTTGCACTGAAAAACTTAGAATTTACTGAAAAACCCGCATTAGACGAAATGCACAGTGAAGTACATTGTATATGAGTGAGTTGCACTGAAATACTTAGAATTTACTGAAAACCCGCATTAAACGAATGCACAGTGTAGTACATAGTATATGAGTGAGTTGCACTGAAAAACTTAGAATTTACTGAAAAACCCGCATTAGACGAAATGCACAGTGTAGTACATAGTATATGAGTGAGTTGCACTGAAAAACTTAGAATTTACTGAAAAACCCGCATTAGACGAAATGCACAGTGTAGTACATTGTATATGAGTGAGTTGCACTGAAAAACTTAGAATTTACTGAAAAACCCGCATTAGACGAAATGCACAGTGTAGTACATTGTATATGAGTGAGTTGCACTGAAAAACTTAGAATTTACTGAAAAACCCGCATTAGACGAAATGCACAGTGTAGTACATTGTATATGAGTGAGTTGCACTGAAAAACTTAGAATTTACTGAAAAACCCGCATTAGACGAAATGCACAGTGTAGTACATTGTATATGAATGAGTTGTATTGAAAAACTTAGAATTTACTGAAAAACCCGCATTAGACGAAATGCACAGTGTAGTACATTGTATATGAGTGAGTTGCACTGAAAAACTTAGAATTTACTGAAAAACCCGCATTAGACGAAATGTACAGTGTAGTACATAGTATATGAGTGAGTTGCACTGAAAAACTTAGAATTTACTGAAAAACCCGCATTAGACGAAATGCACAGTGTAGTACATTGTATATGAGTGAGTTGCACTGAAAAAGTTAGAATTTACTGAAAAACCCGCATTAGACGAAATGCACAGTGTAGTACATAGTATATGAGTGAGTTGCACTGAAAAACTTAGAATTTACTGAAAAACCCGCATTAGACGAAATGCACAGTGTAGTACATTGTATATGAGTGAGTTGCACTGAAAAAGTTAGAATTTACTGAAAAACCCGCATTAGACGAAATGCACAGTGTAGTAAATTGTATATGAGTGAGTTGCACTGAAAAACTTAGAATTTACTGAAAAACCCGCATTAGACGAAATGCACAGTGTAGTACATTGTATATGAGTGAGTTGCACTGAAAAACTTAGAATTTACTGAAAAACCCGCATTAGACGAAATGCACAGTATAGTACATTGTGTATGAGTGAGTTGCACTGAAAAACTTAGAATTTACTGAAAAACCCGCATTAGATGAAATGCACAGTGTAGTACATTGTATATGAGTGAGTTGCACTGAAAAACTTAGAATTTACTGAAAAACCCGCATTAGACGAAATGCACAGTGTAGTACATTGTATATGAGTGAGTTGCACTGAAAAACTTAGAATTTACTGAAAAACCCGCATTAGACGAAATGCACAGTGTAGTACATTGTATATGAGTGAAGTGCACTGAAAAACTTAGAATTTACTGAAAAACCCGCATTAGACGAAATGCACAGTGAAGTACATTGTATATGAGTGAGTTGCACTGAAATACTTAGAATTTACTGAAAACCCGCATTAAATGAATGCACAGTGTAGTACATAGTATATGAGTGAGTTGCACTGAAAAACTTAGAATTTACTGAAAAACCCGCATTAGACGAAATGCACAGTGTAGTACATAGTATATGAGTGAGTTGCACTGAAAAACTTAGAATTTACTGAAAAACCCGCATTAGACGAAATGCACAGTGTAGTACATTGTATATGAGTGAGTTGCACTGAAAAACTTAGAATTTACTGAAAAACCCGCATTAGACGAAATGCACAGTGTAGTACATTGTATATGAGTGAGTTGCACTGAAAAACTTAGAATTTACTGAAAAACCCGCATTAGACGAAATGCACAGTGTAGTACATTGTATATGAGTGAGTTGCACTGAAAAACTTAGAATTTACTGAAAAACCCGCATTAGACGAAATGCACAGTGTAGTACATTGTATATGAGTGAGTTGCACTGAAAAACTTAGAATTTACTGAAAAACCCGCATTAGACGAAATGCACAGTGTAGTACATTGTATATGAGTGAGTTGCACTGAAAAACTTAGAATTTACTGAAAAACCCGCATTAGACGAAATGCACAGTGTAGTACATTGTATATGAGTGAGTTGCACTGAAAAACTTAGAATTTACTGAAAAACCCGCATTAGACGAAATGCACAGTGTAGTACATTGTATATGAGTGAGTTGCACTGAAAAACTTAGAATTTACTGAAAAACCCGCATTAGACGAAATGTACAGTGTAGTACATAATATATGAGTGAGTTGCACTGAAAAACTTAGAATTTACTGAAAAACCCGCTTTAGACGAAATGCACAGTGTAGTACATAGTATATGAGGGAGTTGCACTGAAAAACTTAGAATTTACTGAAAAACCAGCATTAGACGAAATGCACAGTGTAGTACATTGTATATGAGTGAGTTGCACTGAAAAACGTAGAATTTACTGAAAAACCCGCTTTAGACGAAATGCACAGTGTAGTACATTGTATATGAGTGAGTTGCACTGAAAAACTTAGAATTTACTGAAAAACCCGCATTAGACGAAATGCACAGTGTAGTACATTGTATATGAGTGAGTTGCACTGAAAAACGTAGAATTTACTGAAAAACCCGCATTAGACGAAATGCACAGTGTAGTACATTGTATATGAATGAGTTGTATTGAAAAACTTAGAATTTACTGAAAAACCCGCATTAGACGAAATGCACAGTGTAGTACATTGTATATGAGTGAGTTGCACTGAAAAACTTAGAATTTACTGAAAAACCCGCATTAGACGAAATGTACAGTGTAGTACATAGTATATGAGTGAGTTGCACTGAAAAACTTAGAATTTACTGAAAAACCCGCATTAGACGAAATGCACAGTGTAGTACATTGTATATGAGTGAGTTGCACTGAAAAAGTTAGAATTTACTGAAAAACCCGCATTAGACGAAATGCACAGTGTAGTACATAGTATATGAGTGAGTTGCACTGAAAAACTTAGAATTTACTGAAAAACCCGCATTAGACGAAATGCACAGTGTAGTACATTGTATATGAGTGAGTTGCACTGAAAAACTTAGAATTTACTGAAAAACCCGCATTAGACGAAATATACAGTGTAGTACATAATATATGAGTGAGTTGCACTGAAAAACTTAGAATTTACTGAAAAACCCGCTTTAGACGAAATGCACTGTGTAGTACATAGTATATGAGGGAGTTGCACTGAAAAACTTAGAATTTACTGAAAAACCCGCATTAGACGAAATGCACAGTGTAGTACATTGTATATGAGTGAGTTGCACTGAAAAACTTAGAATTTTCTGAAAAACCCGCATTAGACGAAATGCACAGTGTAGTACATTGTATATGAGTGAGTTGCACTGAAAAACTTAGAATTTACTGAAAAACCCGCATTAGACGAAATGCACAGTGTAGTATATTGTATATGAGTGAGTTGCACTGAAAAACGTAGAATTTACTGAAAAACCCGCTTTAGACGAAATGCACAGTGTAGTACATTGTATATGAGTGAGTTGTATTGAAAAACTTAGAATTTACTGAAAAACCCGCATTAGACGAAATGCACAGTGTAGTACATTGTATATAAGTGAGTTGCACTGAAAAACTTAGAATTTACTGAAAAACCTGCATTAGACGAAATGCACAGTGTAGTACATTGTATATGAGTGAGTTGCACTGAACAACTTAGAATTTACTGAAAAACCCGCATTAGACGAAATGCACAGTGTAGTACATTGTATATGAGTGAGTTGCACTGAAAAACTTAGAATTTACTGAAAAACCCGCATTAGACGAAATGTACAGTGTAGTACATAGTATATGAGTGAGTTGCACTGAAAAACTTAGAATTTACTGAAAAACCCGCATTAGACGAAATGCACAGTGTAGTACATAGTATATGAGTGAGTTGCACTGAAAAACTTAGAATTTACTGAAAAACCCGCATTAGAGGAAATGCACAGTGTAGTACATTGTATATGAGTGAGTTGCACTGAAAAACTTAGAATTTACTGAAAAACCCGCATTAGACGAAATCCACAGTGTAGTACATTGTATATGAGTGAGTTGCACTGAAAAACTTAGAATTTACTGAAAAACCCATATTAGACGAAATGTACAGTGTTGTACATAGTATATGAGTGAGTTGCACTGAAAAACTTAGAATTTACTGAAAAACCCGCATTAGACGAAATGCACAGTGTAGTACATAGTATATGAGTGAGTTGCACTGAAAAACTTAGAATTTACTGAAAAACCCGCATTAGACGAAATGCACAGTGTAGTACATTGTGTATGAGTGAGTTGCACTGAAAAACTTAGAATATACTGAAAAACCCGCATTAGACGAAATGCACAGTGTAGTACATTGAATATGAGTGCGTTGCACTGAAAAACTTAGAATTTACTGAAAAACCCGCATTAGAGGAAATGCACAGTGTAGTACATTGTATATGAGTGAGTTGCACTGAAAAACTTAGAATTTACTGAAAAACCCGCATTAGACGAAATGCACAGTGTAGTACATTGTATATGAGTGAGTTGCACTGAAAAACTTAGAATTTACTGAAAAACCCGCATTAGACGAAATGCACAGTGTAGTACATTGTATATGAGTGAGTTGCACTGAAAAACTTAGAATTTACTGAAAAACCCGCATTAGACGAAATGCACAGTGTAGTACATTGTATATGAGTGAGTTGCACTGAAAAACTTAGAATTTACTGAAAAACCCACATTAGACGAAATGCACAGTGTAGTACATTGTATATGAGTGAGTTGCACTGAAAAACTTAGAATTTACTGAAAAACCCGCATTAGACGAAATGTACAGTGTAGTACATAGTATATGAGTGAGTTGCACTGAAAAACTTAGAATTTACTGAAAAACCCGCATTAGACGAAATGCACAGTGAAGTACATTGTATATGAGTGAGTTGCACTGAAATACTTAGAATTTACTGAAAACCCGCATTAAACGAATGCACAGTGTAGTACATAGTATATGAGTGAGTTGCACTGAAAAACTTAGAATTTACTGAAAAACCCGCATTAGACGAAATGCACAGTGTAGTACATAGTATATGAGTGAGTTGCACTGAAAAACTTAGAATTTACTGAAAAACCCGCATTAGACGAAATGCACAGTGTAGTACATTGTATATGAGTGAGTTGCACTGAAAAACTTAGAATTTACTGAAAAACCCGCATTAGACGAAATGCACAGTGTAGTACATTGTATATGAGTGAGTTGCACTGAAAAACTTAGAATTTACTGAAAAACCCGCATTAGACGAAATGCACAGTGTAGTACATTGTATATGAGTGAGTTGCACTGAAAAACTTAGAATTTACTGAAAAACCCGCATTAGACGAAATGCACAGTGTAGTACATTGTATATGAATGAGTTGTATTGAAAAACTTAGAATTTACTGAAAAACCCGCATTAGACGAAATGCACAGTGTAGTACATTGTATATGAGTGAGTTGCACTGAAAAACTTAGAATTTACTGAAAAACCCGCATTAGACGAAATGTACAGTGTAGTACATAGTATATGAGTGAGTTGCACTGAAAAACTTAGAATTTACTGAAAAACCCGCATTAGACGAAATGCACAGTGTAGTACATTGTATATGAGTGAGTTGCACTGAAAAAGTTAGAATTTACTGAAAAACCCGCATTAGACGAAATGCACAGTGTAGTACATAGTATATGAGTGAGTTGCACTGAAAAACTTAGAATTTACTGAAAAACCCGCATTAGACGAAATGCACAGTGTAGTACATTGTATATGAGTGAGTTGCACTGAAAAAGTTAGAATTTACTGAAAAACCCGCATTAGACGAAATGCACAGTGTAGTAAATTGTATATGAGTGAGTTGCACTGAAAAACTTAGAATTTACTGAAAAACCCGCATTAGACGAAATGCACAGTGTAGTACATTGTATATGAGTGAGTTGCACTGAAAAACTTAGAATTTACTGAAAAACCCGCATTAGACGAAATGCACAGTATAGTACATTGTGTATGAGTGAGTTGCACTGAAAAACTTAGAATTTACTGAAAAACCCGCATTAGATGAAATGCACAGTGTAGTACATTGTATATGAGTGAGTTGCACTGAAAAACTTAGAATTTACTGAAAAACCCGCATTAGACGAAATGCACAGTGTAGTACATTGTATATGAGTGAGTTGCACTGAAAAACTTAGAATTTACTGAAAAACCCGCATTAGACGAAATGCACAGTGTAGTACATTGTATATGAGTGAAGTGCACTGAAAAACTTAGAATTTACTGAAAAACCCGCATTAGACGAAATGCACAGTGAAGTACATTGTATATGAGTGAGTTGCACTGAAATACTTAGAATTTACTGAAAACCCGCATTAAATGAATGCACAGTGTAGTACATAGTATATGAGTGAGTTGCACTGAAAAACTTAAAATTTACTGAAAAACCCGCATTAGACGAAATGCACAGTGTAGTACATAGTATATGAGTGAGTTGCACTGAAAAACTTAGAATTTACTGAAAAACCCGCATTAGACGAAATGCACAGTGTAGTACATTGTATATGAGTGAGTTGCACTGAAAAACTTAGAATTTACTGAAAAACCCGCATTAGACGAAATGCACAGTGTAGTACATTGTATATGAGTGAGTTGCACTGAAAAACTTAGAATTTACTGAAAAACCCGCATTAGACGAAATGCACAGTGTAGTACATTGTATATGAGTGAGTTGCACTGAAAAACTTAGAATTTACTGAAAAACCCGCATTAGACGAAATGCACAGTGTAGTACATTGTATATGAGTGAGTTGCACTGAAAAACTTAGAATTTACTGAAAAACCCGCATTAGACGAAATGCACAGTGTAGTACATTGTATATGAGTGAGTTGCACTGAAAAACTTAGAATTTACTGAAAAACCCGCATTAGACGAAATGCACAGTGTAGTACATTGTATATGAGTGAGTTGCACTGAAAAACTTAGAATTTACTGAAAAACCCGCATTAGACGAAATGCACAGTGTAGTACATTGTATATGAGTGAGTTGCACTGAAAAACTTAGAATTTACTGAAAAACCCGCATTAGACGAAATGTACACTGTAGTACATAATATATGAGTGAGTTGCACTGAAAAACTTAGAATTTACTGAAAAACCCGCTTTAGACGAAATGCACAGTGTAGTACATAGTATATGAGGGAGTTGCACTGAAAAACTTAGAATTTACTGAAAAACCAGCATTAGACGAAATGCACAGTGTAGTACATTGTATATGAGTGAGTTGCACTGAAAAACGTAGAATTTACTGAAAAACCCGCTTTAGACGAAATGCACAGTGTAGTACATTGTATATGAGTGAGTTGCACTGAAAAACTTAGAATTTACTGAAAAACCCGCATTAGACGAAATGCACAGTGTAGTACATTGTATATGAGTGAGTTGACATGAAAAACGTAGAATTTACTGAAAAACCCGCATTAGACGAAATGCACAGTGTAGTACATTGTATATGAATGAGTTGTATTGAAAAACTTAGAATTTACTGAAAAACCCGCATTAGACGAAATGCACAGTGTAGTACATTGTATATGAGTGAGTTGCACTGAAAAACTTAGAATTTACTGAAAAACCCGCATTAGACGAAATGTACAGTGTAGTACATAGTATATGAGTGAGTTGCACTGAAAAACTTAGAATTTACTGAAAAACCCGCATTAGACGAAATGCACAGTGTAGTACATTGTATATGAGTGAGTTGCACTGAAAAAGTTAGAATTTACTGAAAAACCCGCATTAGACGAAATGCACAGTGTAGTACATAGTATATGAGTGAGTTGCACTGAAAAACTTAGAATTTACTGAAAAACCCGCATTAGACGAAATGCACAGTGTAGTACATTGTATATGAGTGAGTTGCACTGAAAAAATTAGAATTTACTGAAAAACCCGCATTAGACGAAATGCACAGTGTAGTACATTGTATAAGAGTGAGTTGCACTGAAAAACTTAGAATTTACTGAAAAACCCGCATTAGACGAAATGCACAGTGTAGTACATTGTATATGAGTGAGTTGCACTGAAAAACTTAGAATTTACTGAAAAACCCGCATTAGACGAAATGCACAGTATAGTACATTGTGTATGAGTGAGTTGCACTGAAAAACTTAGAATTTACTGAAAAACCCGCATTAGATGAAATGCACAGTGTAGTACATTGTATATGAGTGAGTTGCACTGAAAAACTTAGAATTTACTGAAAAACCCGCATTAGACGAAATGCACAGTGTAGTACATTGTATATGAGTGAGTTGCACTGAAAAACTTAGAATTTACTGAAAAACCCGCATTAGACGAAATGCACAGTGTAGTACATTGTATATGAGTGAGTTGCACTGAAAAACTTAGAATTTACTGAAAAACCTGCATTAGAGGAAATGCACAGTGTAGTACATTGTATATGAGTGAGTTGCACTGAAAAACTTAGAATTTACTGAAAAACCCGCATTAGACGAAATGCACAGTGTAGTACATTGTATATGAGTGAGTTGCACTGAAAAACTTAGAATTTACTGAAAAACCCGCATTAGACGAAATGTACAGTGTAGTACATAATATATGAGTGAGTTGCACTGAAAAAATTAGAATTTACTGAAAAACCCGCTTTAGACGAAATGCACAGTGTAGTACATAGTATATGAGTGAGTTGCACTGAAAAACTTAGAATTTACTGAAAAACCCGCATTAGACGAAATGCACAGTGTAGTACATTGTATATGAGTGAGTTGCACTGAAAAACTTAGAATTTTCTGAAAAACCCGCATTAGACGAAATGCACAGTGTAGTACATTGTATATGAGTGAGTTGCACTGAAAAACTTAGAATTTACTGAAAAACCCGCATTAGACGAAATGCACAGTGTTGTATATTGTATATGAGTGAGTTGCACTGAAAAACGTAGAATTTACTGAAAAACCCGCTTTAGACGAAATGCACAGTGTAGTACATTGTATATGAGTGAGTTGTATTGAAAAACTTAGAATTTACTGAAAAACCCGCATTAGAGGAAATGCACAGTGTAGTACATTGTATATGAGTGAGTTGCACTGAAAAACTTAGAATTTACTGAAAAACCCGCATTAGACGAAATCCACAGTGTAGTACATTGTATATGAGTGAGTTGCACTGAAAAACTTAGAATTTACTGAAAAACCCGCATTAGACGAAATGTACAGTGTTGTACATAGTATATGAGTGAGTTGCACTGAAAAACTTAGAATTTACTGAAAAACCCGCATTAGACGAAATGCACAGTGTAGTACATAGTATATGAGTGAGTTGCACTGAAAAACTTAGAATTTACTGAAAAACCCGCATTAGACGAAATGCACAGTGTAGTACATTGTGTATGAGTGAGTTGCACTGAAAAACTTAGAATATACTGAAAAACCCGCATTAGACGAAATGCACAGTGTAGTACATTGAATATGAGTGCGTTGCACTGAAAAACTTAGAATTTACTGAAAAACCCGCATTAGACGAAATGCACAGTGTAGTACATTGTATATGAGTGAGTTGCACTGAAAAACTTAGAATTTACTGAAAAACCCGCATTAGACGAAATGTACAGTGTAGTACATAATATATGAGTGAGTTGCACTGAAAAAATTAGAATTTACTGAAAAACCCGCTTTAGACGAAATGCACAGTGTAGTACATAGTATATGAGTGAGTTGCACTGAAAAACTTAGAATTTACTGAAAAACCCGCATTAGACGAAATGCACAGTGTAGTACATTGTATATGAGTGAGTTGCACTGAAAAACTTAGAATTTTCTGAAAAACCCGCATTAGACGAAATGCACAGTGTAGTACATTGTATATGAGTGAGTTGCACTGAAAAACTTAGAATTTACTGAAAAACCCGCATTAGACGAAATGCACAGTGTAGTATATTGTATATGAGTGAGTTGCACTGAAAAACGTAGAATTTACTGAAAAACACGCTTTAGACGAAATGCACAGTGTAGTACATTGTATATGAGTGAGTTGTATTGAAAAACTTAGAATTTACTGAAAAACCCGCATTAGAGGAAATGCACAGTGTAGTACATTGTATATGAGTGAGTTGCACTGAAAAACTTAGAATTTACTGAAAAACCCGCATTAGACGAAATCCACAGTGTAGTACATTGTATATGAGTGAGTTGCACTGAAAAACTTAGAATTTACTGAAAAACCCGCATTAGACGAAATGTACAGTGTTGTACATAGTATATGAGTGAGTTGCACTGAAAAACTTAGAATTTACTGAAAAACCCGCATTAGACGAAATGCACAGTGTAGTACATAGTATATGAGTGAGTTGCACTGAAAAACTTAGAATTTACTGAAAAACCCGCATTAGACGAAATGCACAGTGTAGTACATTGTGTATGAGTGAGTTGCACTGAAAAACTTAGAATATACTGAAAAACCCGCATTAGACGAAATGCACAGTGTAGTACATTGAATATGAGTGCGTTGCACTGAAAAACTTAGAATTTACTGAAAAACCCGCATTAGACGAAATGCACAGTGTAGTACATAGTATATGAGTGAGTTGCACTGAAAAACTTAGAATTTACTGAAAAACCCGCATTAGACGAAATGCACAGTGTAGTACATTGTATATGAGTGAGTTGCACTGAAAAAGTTAGAATTTACTGAAAAACCCGCATTAGACGAAATGCACAGTGTAGTACATAGTATATGAGTGAGTTGCACTGAAAAACTTAGAATTTACTGAAAAACCCGCATTAGACGAAATGCACAGTGTAGTACATTGTATATGAGTGAGTTGCACTGAAAAAGTTAGAATTTACTGAAAAACCCGCATTAGACGAAATGCACAGTGTAGTACATTATATATGAGTGAGTTGCACTGAAAAACTTAGAATTTACTGAAAAACCCGCATTAGACGAAATGCACAGTGTAGTACATTGTATATGAGTGAGTTGCACTGAAAAACTTAGAATTTACTGAAAAACCCGCATTAGACGAAATGCACAGTATAGTACATTGTGTATGAGTGAGTTGCACTGAAAAACTTAGAATTTACTGAAAAACCCGCATTAGATGAAATGCACAGTGTAGTACATTGTATATGAGTGAGTTGCACTGAAAAACTTAGAATTTACTGAAAAACCCGCATTAGACGAAATGCACAGTGTAGTACATTGTATATGAGTGAGTTGCACTGAAAAACTTAGAATTTACTGAAAAACCCGCATTAGACGAAATGCACATTGAAGTACATTGTATATGAGTGAGTTGCACTGAAATACTTAGAATTTACTGAAAACCCGCATTAAACGAATGCACAGTGTAGTACATAGTATATGAGTGAGTTGCACTGAAAAACTTAGAATTTACTGAAAAACCCGCATTAGACGAAATGCACAGTGTAGTACATAGTATATGAGTGAGTTGCACTGAAAAACTTAGAATTTACTGAAAAACCCGCATTAGACGAAATGCACAGTGTAGTACATTGTATATGAGTGAGTTGCACTGAAAAACTTAGAATTTACTGAAAAACCCGCATTAGACGAAATGCACAGTGTAGTACATTGTATATGAGTGAGTTGCACTGAAAAACTTAGAATTTACTGAAAAACCCGCATTTGACGAAATGCACAGTGTAGTACATTGTATATGAGTGAGTTGCACTGAAAAACTTAGAATTTACTGAAAAACCCGCATTAGACGAAATGCACAGTGTAGTACATTGTATATGAGTGAGTTGCACTGAAAAACTTAGAATTTACTGAAAAACCCGCATTAGACGAAATGCACAGTGTAGTATATTGTATATGAGTGAGTTGCACTGAAAAACTTAGAATTTACTGAAAAACCCGCATTAGACGAAATGTACAGTGTAGTACATAATATATGAGTGAGTTGCACTGAAAAACTTAGAATTTACTGAAAAACCCGCTTTAGACGAAATGCACAGTGTAGTACATAGTATATGAGGGAGTTGCACTGAAAAACTTAGAATTTACTGAAAAACCCGCATTAGACGAAATGCACAGTGTAGTACATTGTATATGAGTGAGTTGCACTGAAAAACGTAGAATTTACTGAAAAACCCGCTTTAGACGAAATGCACAGTGTAGTACATTGTA
This sequence comes from Mus caroli, assembly GCF_978045245.1. NCBI lineage: Eukaryota > Metazoa > Chordata > Mammalia > Rodentia > Muridae > Mus > Mus caroli. The sequence goes on from NW_028227354.1 coordinate 353,070, forward strand.
TATGAGTGAGTTGCACTGAAAAACTTAGAATTTACTGAAAAACCCGCATTAGACGAAATGCACAGTGTAGTACATTGTATATGAGTGAGTTGACATGAAAAACGTAGAATTTACTGAAAAACCCGCATTAGACGAAATGCACAGTGTAGTACATTGTATATGAATGAGTTGTATTGAAAAACTTAGAATTTACTGAAAAACCCGCATTAGACGAAATGCACAGTGTAGTACATTGTATATGAGTGAGTTGCACTGAAAAACTTAGAATTTACTGAAAAACCCGCATTAGACGAAATGTACAGTGTAGTACATAGTATATGAGTGAGTTGCACTGAAAAACTTAGAATTTACTGAAAAACCCGCATTAGACGAAATGCACAGTGTAGTACATTGTATATGAGTGAGTTGCACTGAAAAAGTTAGAATTTACTGAAAAACCCGCATTAGACGAAATGCAGTGTAGTACATAGTATATGAGTGAGTTGCACTGAAAAACTTAGAATTTACTGAAAAACCCGCATTAGACGAAATGCACAGTGTAGTACATTGTATATGAGTGAGTTGCACTGAAAAAGTTAGAATTTACTGAAAAACCCGCATTAGACGAAATGCACAGTGTAGTACATTGTATATGAGTGAGTTGCACTGAAAAACTTAGAATTTACTGAAAAACCCGCATTAGACGAAATGCACAGTGTAGTACATTGTATATGAGTGAGTTGCACTGAAAAACTTAGAATTTACTGAAAAACCCGCATTAGACGAAATGCACAGTATAGTACATTGTGTATGAGTGAGTTGCACTGAAAAACTTAGAATTTACTGAAAAACCCGCATTAGATGAAATGCACAGTGTAGTACATTGTATATGAGTGAGTTGCACTGAAAAACTTAGAATTTACTGAAAAACCCGCATTAGACGAAATGCACAGTGTAGTACATTGTATATGAGTGAGTTGCACTGAAAAACTTAGAATTTACTGAAAAACCCGCATTAGACGAAATGCACAGTGTAGTACATTGTATATGAGTGAGTTGCACTGAAAAACTTAGAATTTACTGAAAAACCTGCATTAGAGGAAATGCACAGTGTAGTACATTGTATATGAGTTAGTTGCACTGAAAAACTTAGAATTTACTGAAAAACCCGCATTAGACGAAATGCACAGTGTAGTACATTGTATATGAGTGAGTTGCACTGAAAAACTTAGAATTTACTGAAAAACCCGCATTAGACGAAATGTACAGTGTAGTACATAATATATGAGTGAGTTGCACTGAAAAACTTAGAATTTACTGAAAAACCCGCTTTAGACGAAATGCACAGTGTAGTAAATAGTATATGAGGGACTTGCACTGAAAAACTTAGAATTTACTGAAAAACCCGCATTAGACGAAATGCACAGTGTAGTACATTGTATATGAGTGAGTTGCACTGAAAAACTTAGAATTTTCTGAAAAACCCGCATTAGACGAAATGCACAGTGTAGTACATTGTATATGAGTGAGTTGCACTGAAAAACTTAGAATTTACTGAAAAACCCGCATTAGACGAAATGCACAGTGTAGTATATTGTATATGAGTGAGTTGCACTGAAAAACGTAGAATTTACTGAAAAACCCGCTTTAGACGAAATGCACAGTGTAGTACATTGTATATGAGTGAGTTGTATTGAAAAACTTAGAATTTACTGAAAAACCCGCATTAGACGAAATGCACAGTGTAGTACATTGTATATGAGTGAGTTGCACTGAAAAACTTAGAATTTACTGAAAAACCTGCATTAGACGAAATGCACAGTGTAGTACATTGTATATGAGTGAGTTGCACTGAACAACTTAGAATTTACTGAAAAACCCGCATTAGACGAAATGCACAGTGTAGTACATTGTATATGAGTGAGTTGCACTGAAAAACTTAGAATTTACTGAAAAACCCGCATTAGACGAAATGTACAGTGTAGTACATAGTATATGAGTGAGTTGCACTGAAAAACTTAGAATTTACTGAAAAACCCGCGTTAGACGAAATGCACAGTGTAGTACATAGTATATGAGTGAGTTGCACTGAAAAACTTAGAATTTACTGAAAAACCCGCATTAGAGGAAATGCACAGTGTAGTACATTGTATATGAGTGAGTTGCACTGAAAAACTTAGAATTTACTGAAAAACCCGCATTAGACGAAATCCACAGTGTAGTACATTGTATATGAGTGAGTTGCACTGAAAAACTTAGAATTTACTGAAAAACCCGCATTAGACGAAATGTACAGTGTTGTACATAGTATATGAGTGAGTTGCACTGAAAAACTTAGAATTTACTGAAAAACCCGCATTAGACGAAATGCACAGTGTAGTACATAGTATATGAGTGAGTTGCACTGAAAAACTTAGAATTTACTGAAAAACCCGCATTAGACGAAATGCACAGTGTAGTACATTGAATATGAGTGCGTTGCACTGAAAAACTTAGAATTTACTGAAAAACCCGCATTAGACGAAATGCACAGTGTAGTACATAGTATATGAGTGAGTTGCACTGAAAAACTTAGAATTTACTGAAAAACCCGCATTAGACGAAATGCACAGTGTAGTACATTGTATATGAGTGAGTTGCACTGAAAAACTTAGAATTTACTGAAAAACCCGCATTAGACGAAATGCACAGTGTAGTACATTGTATATGAGTGAGTTGCACTGAAAAACTTAGAATTTACTGAAAAACCCGCATTAGACGAAATGCATAGTATAGTACATTGTGTATGAGTGAGTTGCACTGAAAAACTTAGAATTTACTGAAAAACCCGCATTAGATGAAATGCACAGTGTAGTACATTGTATATGAGTGAGTTGCACTGAAAAACTTAGAATTTACTGAAAAACCCGCATTAGACGAAATGCACAGTGTAGTACATTGTATATGAGTGAGTTGCACTGAAAAACTTAGAACTTACTGAAAAACCCGCATTAGACGAAATGCACAGTGTAGTACATTGTATATGAGTGAGTTGCACTGAAAAACTTAGAATTTACTGAAAAACCTGCATTAGAGGAAATGCACAGTGTAGTACATTGTATATGAGTGAGTTGCACTGAAAAACTTAGAATTTACTGAAAAACCCGCATTAGACGAAATGCACAGTGTAGTACATTGTATATGAGTGAGTTGCACTGAAAAACTTAGAATTTACTGAAAAACCCGCATTAGACGAAATGTACAGTGTAGTACATAATATATGAGTGAGTTGCAATGAAAAACTTAGAATTTACTGAAAAACCTGCTTTAGACGAAATGCACAGTGTAGTACATAGTATATGAGGGAGTTGCACTGAAAAACTTAGAATTTACTGAAAAACCCGCATTAGACGAAATGCACAGTGTAGTACATTGTATATGAGTGAGTTGCACTGAAAAACTTAGAATTTTCTGAAAAACCCGCATTAGACGAAATGCACAGTGTAGTACATTGTATATGAGTGAGTTGCACTGAAAAACTTAGAATTTACTGAAAAAACCCGCATTAGACGAAATGCACAGTGTAGTATATTGTATATGAGTGAGTTGCACTGAAAAACGTAGAATTTACTGAAAAACCCGCTTTAGACGAAATGCACAGTGTAGTACATTGTATATGAGTGAGTTGTATTGAAAAACTTAGAATTTACTGAAAAACCCGCATTAGACGAAATGCACAGTGTAGTACATTGTATATGAGTGAGTTGCACTGAAAAACTTAGAATTTACTGAAAAACCTGCATTAGACGAAATGCACAGTGTAGTACATTGTATATGAGTGAGTTGCACTGAACAACTTAGAATTTACTGAAAAACCCGCATTAGACGAAATGCACAGTGTAGTACATTGTATATGAGTGAGTTGCACTGAAAAACTTAGAATTTACTGAAAAACCCGCATTAGACGAAATGTACAGTGTAGTACATAGTATATGAGTGAGTTGCACTGAAAAACTTAGAATTTACTGAAAAACCCGCGTTAGACGAAATGCACAGTGTAGTACATAGTATATGAGTGAGTTGCACTGAAAAACTTAGAATTTACTGAAAAACCCGCATTAGAGGAAATGCACAGTGTAGTACATTGTATATGAGTGAGTTGCACTGAAAAACTTAGAATTTACTGAAAAACCCGCATTAGATGAAATGCACAGTGTAGTACATTGTATATGAGTGAGTTGCACTGAAAAACTTAGAATTTACTGAAAAACCCGCATTAGACGAAATGCACAGTGTAGTACATTGTATATGAGTGAGTTGCACTGAAAAACTTAGAACTTACTGAAAAACCCGCATTAGACGAAATGCACAGTGTAGTACATTGTATATGAGTGAGTTGCACTGAAAAACTTAGAATTTACTGAAAAACCTGCATTAGAGGAAATGCACAGTGTAGTACATTGTATATGAGTGAGTTGCACTGAAAAACTTAGAATTTACTGAAAAACCCGCATTAGACGAAATGCACAGTGTAGTACATTGTATATGAGTGAGTTGCACTGAAAAACTTAGAATTTACTGAAAAACCCGCATTAGACGAAATGTACAGTGTAGTACATAATATATGAGTGAGTTGCACTGAAAAACTTAGAATTTACTGAAAAACCCGCTTTAGACGAAATGCACAGTGTAGTACATAGTATATGAGGGAGTTGCACTGAAAAACTTAGAATTTACTGAAAAACCCGCATTAGACGACATGCACAGTGTAGTACATTGTATATGAGTGAGTTGCACTGAAAAACTTAGAATTTTCTGAAAAACCCGCATTAGACGAAATGCACAGTGTAGTACATTGTATATGAGTGAGTTGCACTGAAAAACTTAGAATTTACTGAAAAACCCGCATTAGACGAAATGCACAGTGTAGTATATTGTATATGAGTGAGTTGCACTGAAAAACGTAGAATTTACTGAAAAACCCGCTTTAGACGAAATGCACAGTGTAGTACATTGTATATGAGTGAGTTGTATTGAAAAACTTAGAATTTACTGAAAAACCCGCATTAGACGAAATGCACAGTGTAGTACATTGTATATGAGTGAGTTGCACTGAAAAACTTAGAATTTACTGAAAAACCTGCATTAGACGAAATGCACAGTGTAGTACATTGTATATGAGTGAGTTGCACTGAACAACTTAGAATTTACTGAAAAACCCGCATTAGACGAAATGCACAGTGTAGTACATTGTATATGAGTGAGTTGCACTGAAAAACTTAGAATTTACTGAAAAACCCGCATTAGACGAAATGTACAGTGTAGTACATAGTATATGAGTGAGTTGCACTGAAAAACTTAGAATTTACTGAAAAACCCGCGTTAGACGAAATGCACAGTGTAGTACATAGTATATGAGTGAGTTGCACTGAAAAACTTAGAATTTACTGAAAAACCCGCATTAGAGGAAATGCACAGTGTAGTACATTGTATATGAGTGAGTTGCACTGAAAAACTTAGAATTTACTGAAAAACCCGCATTAGACGAAATGCACAGTATAGTATATTGAATATGAGTGAGTTGCACTGAAAAACTTAGAATTTACTGAAAAACCCGAATTAGACGAAATGCACAGTGTAGTACATTGTATATGAGTGAGTTGCACTGAAAAACTTAGAATTTACTGAAAAAACCGCATTAGACGAAATGCACAGTGTAGTACATTGTATATGAGTGAGTTGCACTGAAAAACTTAGAATTTACTGAAAAACCCGCATTAGACGAAAGGCACAGTGTAGTACATTGTATATGAGTGAGTTGCACTGAAAAACTTAGAAATTACTGAAAAACCTGCATTAGACGAAATGCAAAGTGTAGTACATAGTATATGAGTGAGTTGCACTGAAAAACTTAGAATTTACTGAAAAACCCGCATTAGACGAAATGCACAGTGTAGTACATTGTATATGAGTGAGTTGCACTGAAAAACTTAGAATTTACTGAAAAACCCGCATTAGACGAAATGCACAGTGTAGTACATTCTATATGAGTGAGTTGCACTGAAAAACTTAGAATTTACTGAAAAACCCGCATTAGACGAAATCCACAGTGTAGTACATTGTATATGAGTGAGTTGCACTGAAAAACTTAGAATTTACAGAAAAACCCGCATTAGACGAAATCCACAGTGTAGTACATTGTATATGAGTGAGTTGCACTGAAAAACTTAGAATTTACTGAAAAACCCGCATTAGACGAAATGTACAGTGTAGTACATTGTATATGAGTGAGTTGCACTGAAAAACTTAGAATTTACTGAAAAACCCGCATTAGACGAAATGCAAAGTGTAGTACATAGTATATGAGTGAGTTGCACTGAAAAACTTAGAATTTACTGAAAAACCCGCATTAGACGAAATGCACAGTGTAGTATATTGTATATGAGTGAGTTGCACTGTAAAACTTAGAATTTACTGAAAAACCCGCATTAGACGAAATGCACAATGTAGTACATTGTATATGAGTGAGTTGCACTGAAAAACTTAGAATTTACTGAAAAACCCGCTTTAGACGAAATGTACAGTGTAGTACATAGTATATGAGTGAGTTGCACTGAAAAACTTAGAATTTACTGAAAAACCCGCATTAGACGAAATGCACAGTGTAGTACATTGTATATGAGTGAGTTGCACTGAAAAACTTAGAATTTACTGAAAAACCCGCATTAGACGAAATGCACAGTGTAGTACATTGTATATGAGTGAGTTGCACTGAAAAACTTAGAATTTACTGAAAAACCCGCATTAGACGAAATGCACAGTGTAGTACATTGTTATGAGTGAGTTGCACTGAAAAACTTAGAATTTACTGAAAAACCCGCATTAGATGAAATCCACAGTGTAGTACATTGTATATGAGTGAGTTGCACTGAAAAACTTAGAATTTACTGAAAAACCCGTATTAGACGAAATGCACAGTGTAGTACATAGTATATGAGTGAGTTGCACTGAAAAACTTAGAATTTACTGAAAAACCCGCATTAGACGAAATGCACAGTGTAGTACATTGTATATGTGTGATTTGCATTGAAAAACTTAGAATTTACTGAAAAACCCGCATTAGACGAAATGCACAGTGTAGTACATTGTATATGAGTGAGTTGCACTGAAAAACTTAGAATTTACTGAAAAACCCGCATTAGACGAAATGCACAGTGTAGTACATTGTATATGAGTGAGTTGCACTGAAAAAGTTAGAATTTACTGAAAAACCCGCATTAGACGAAATGCACAGTGTAGTACATTGTATATGAGTGAGTTGCACTGAAAAAGTTAGAATTTACTGAAAAACCCGCATTAGACGAAATGCACAGTGTAGTACATAGTATATGAGTGAGTTGCACTGAAAAACTTAGAATTTACTGAAAAACCCGCATTAGACGAAATGCACAGTGTAGTACATTGTATATGAGTGAGTTGCACTGAAAAACTTAGAATTTACTGAAAAACCCGCATTAGACGAAATGCACAGTGAAGTACATTGTATATGAGTGAGTTGCACTGAAATACTTAGAATTTACTGAAAACCCGCATTAAACGAATGCACAGTGTAGTACATAGTATATGAGTGAGTTGCACTGAAAAACTTAGAATTTACTGAAAAACCCGCATTAGACGAAATGCACAGTGTAGTACATAGTATATGAGTGAGTTGCACTGAAAAACTTAGAATTTACTGAAAAACCCGCATTAGACGAAATGCACAGTGTAGTACATTGTATATGAGTGAGTTGCACTGAAAAACTTAGAATTTACTGAAAAACCCGCATTAGACGAAATGCACAGTGTAGTACATTGTATATGAGTGAGTTGCACTGAAAAACTTAGAATTTACTGAAAAACCCGCATTTGACGAAATGCACAGTGTAGTACATTGTATATGAGTGAGTTGCACTGAAAAACTTAGAATTTACTGAAAAACCCGCATTAGACGAAATGCACAGTGTAGTACATTGTATATGAGTGAGTTGCACTGAAAAACTTAGAATTTACTGAAAAACCCGCATTAGACGAAATGCACAGTGTAGTACATTGTATATGAGTGAGTTGCACTGAAAAACTTAGAATTTTCTGAAAAACCCGCATTAGACGAAATGCACAGTGTAGTACATTGTATATGAGTGAGTTGCACTGAAAAACTTAGAATTTACTGAAAAACCCGCATTAGACGAAATGCACAGTGTAGTATATTGTATATGAGTGAGTTGCACTGAAAAACGTAGAATTTACTGAAAAACCCGCTTTAGACGAAATGCACAGTGTAGTACATTGTATATGAGTGAGTTGTATTGAAAAACTTAGAATTTACTGAAAAACCCGCATTAGAGGAAATGCACAGTGTAGTACATTGTATATGAGTGAGTTGCACTGAAAAACTTAGAATTTACTGAAAAACCCGCATTAGACGAAATCCACAGTGTAGTACATTGTATATGAGTGAGTTGCACTGAAAAACTTAGAATTTACTGAAAAACCCGCATTAGACGAAATGTACAGTGTTGTACATAGTATATGAGTGAGTTGCACTGAAAAACTTAGAATTTACTGAAAAACCCGCATTAGACGAAATGCACAGTGTAGTACATAGTATATGAGTGAGTTGCACTGAAAAACTTAGAATTTACTGAAAAACCCGCATTAGACGAAATGCACAGTGAAGTACATTGTGTATGAGTGAGTTGCACTGAAAAACTTAGAATATACTGAAAAACCCGCATTAGACGAAATGCACAGTGTAGTACATTGAATATGAGTGCGTTGCACTGAAAAACTTAGAATTTACTGAAAAACCCGCATTAGACGAAATGCACAGTGTAGTACATAGTATATGAGTGAGTTGCACTGAAAAACTTAGAATTTACTGAAAAACCCGCATTAGACGAAATGTACAGTGTAGTACATTGTATATGAGTGAGTTGCACTGAAAAAGTTAGAATTTACTGAAAAACCCGCATTAGACGAAATGCACAGTGTAGTACATAGTATATGAGTGAGTTGCACTGAAAAACTTAGAATTTACTGAAAAACCCGCATTAGACGAAATGCACAGTGTAGTACATTGTATATGAGTGAGTTGCACTGAAAAACTTAGAATTTACTGAAAAACCCGCATTAGACGAAATGCACAGTGTAGTACATTGTATATGAGTGAGTTGCACTGAAAAACTTAGAATTTACTGAAAAACCCGCATTTGACGAAATGCACAGTGTAGTACATTGTATATGAGTGAGTTGCACTGAAAAACTTAGAATTTACTGAAAAACCCGCATTAGACGAAATGCACAGTGTAGTACATTGTATATGAGTGAGTTGCACTGAAAAACTTAGAATTTACTGAAAAACCCGCATTAGACGAAATGCACAGTGTAGTACATTGTATATGAGTGAGTTGCACTGAAAAACTTAGAATTTACTGAAAAACCCGCATTAGACGAAATGCACAGTGTAGTACATTGTATATGAGTGAGTTGCACTGACAAACTTAGAATTTACTGAAAAACCCGCATTAGACGAAATGCACAGTGTAGTACATTGTATATGAGTGAGTTGCACTGAAAAACTTAGAATTTACTGAAAAACCCGCATTAGACGAAATGTACAGTGTAGTACATAATATATGAGTGAGTTGCACTGAAAAACTTAGAATTTACTGAAAAACCCGCTTTAGACGAAATGCACAGTGTAGTACATAGTATATGAGGGAGTTGCACTGAAAAACTTAGAATTTACTGAAAAACCCGCATTAGACGAAATGCACAGTGTAGTACATTGTATATGAGTGAGTTGCACTGAAAAACGTAGAATTTACTGAAAAACCCGCTTTAGACGAAATGCACAGTGTAGTACATTGTATATGAGTGAGTTGCACTGAAAAACTTAGAATTTACTGAAAAACCCGCATTAGACGAAATGCACAGTGTAGTACATTGTATATGAGTGAGTTGACATGAAAAACGTAGAATTTACTGAAAAACCCGCATTAGACGAAATGCACAGTGTAGTACATTGTATATGAATGAGTTGTATTGAAAAACTTAGAATTTACTGAAAAACCCGCATTAGACGAAATGCACAGTGTAGTACATTGTATATGAGTGAGTTGCACTGAAAAACTTAGAATTTACTGAAAAACCCGCATTAGACGAAATGTACAGTGTAGTACATAGTATATGAGTGAGTTGCACTGAAAAACTTAGAATTTACTGAAAAACCCGCATTAGACGAAATGCACAGTGTAGTACATTGTATATGAGTGAGTTGCACTGAAAAAGTTAGAATTTACTGAAAAACCCGCATTAGACGAAATGCACAGTGTAGTACATAGTATATGAGTGAGTTGCACTGAAAAACTTAGAATTTACTGAAAAACCCGCATTAGACGAAATGCACAGTGTAGTACATTGTATATGAGTGAGTTGCACTGAAAAAGTTAGAATTTACTGAAAAACCCGCATTAGACGAAATGCACAGTGTAGTACATTGTATATGAGTGAGTTGCACTGAAAAACTTAGAATTTACTGAAAAACCCGCATTAGACGAAATGCACAGTGTAGTACATTGTATATGAGTGAGTTGCACTGAAAAACTTAGAATTTACTGAAAAACCCGCATTAGACGAAATGCACAGTGTAGTACATTGTATATGAGTGAGTTGCACTGAAAAACTTAGAATTTACTGAAAAACCCGCATTAGACGAAATGCACAGTGTAGTACATTGTATATGAGTGAGTTGCACTGAAAAACTTAGAATTTACTGAAAAACCCGCATTTGACGAAATGCACAGTGTAGTACATTGTATATGAGTGAGTTGCACTGAAAAACTTAGAATTTACTGAAAAACCCGCATTAGACGAAATGCACAGTGTAGTACATTGTATATGAGTGAGTTGCACTGAAAAACTTAGAATTTACTGAAAAACCCGCATTAGACGAAATGCACAGTGTAGTACATTGTATATGAGTGAGTTGCACTGAAAAACTTAGAATTTACTGAAAAACCCGCATTAGACGAAATGTACAGTGTAGTACATAATATATGAGTGAGTTGCACTGAAAAACTTAGAATTTACTGAAAAACCCGCTTTAGACGAAATGCACAGTGTAGTACATAGTATATGAGGGAGTTGCACTGAAAAACTTAGAATTTACTGAAAAACCCGCATTAGACGAAATGCACAGTGTAGTACATTGTATATGAGTGAGTTGCACTGAAAAACTTAGAATTTACTGAAAAACCCGCTTTAGACGAAATGCACAGTGTAGTACATTGTATATGAGTGAGTTGCACTGAAAAACTTAGAATTTACTGAAAAACCCGCATTAGACGAAATGCACAGTGTAGTACATTGTATATGAGTGAGTTGACATGAAAAACGTAGAATTTACTGAAAAACCCGCATTAGACGAAATGCACAGTGTAGTACATTGTATATGAATGAGTTGTATTGAAAAACTTAGAATTTACTGAAAAACCCGCATTAGACGAAATGCACAGTGTAGTACATTGTATATGAGTGAGTTGCACTGAAAAACTTAGAATTTACTGAAAAACCCGCATTAGACGAAATGTACAGTGTAGTACATAGTATATGAGTGAGTTGCACTGAAAAACTTAGAATTTACTGAAAAACCCGCATTAGACGAAATGCACAGTGTAGTACATTGTATATGAGTGAGTTGCACTGAAAAAGTTAGAATTTACTGAAAAACCCGCATTAGACGAAATGCAGTGTAGTACATAGTATATGAGTGAGTTGCACTGAAAAACTTAGAATTTACTGAAAAACCCGCATTAGACGAAATGCACAGTGTAGTACATTGTATATGAGTGAGTTGCACTGAAAAAGTTAGAATTTACTGAAAAACCCGCATTAGACGAAATGCACAGTGTAGTACATTGTATATGAGTGAGTTGCACTGAAAAACTTAGAATTTACTGAAAAACCCGCATTAGACGAAATGCACAGTGTAGTACATTGTATATGAGTGAGTTGCACTGAAAAACTTAGAATTTACTGAAAAACCCGCATTAGACGAAATGCACAGTATAGTACATTGTGTATGAGTGAGTTGCACTGAAAAACTTAGAATTTACTGAAAAACCCGCATTAGATGAAATGCACAGTGTAGTACATTGTATATGAGTGAGTTGCACTGAAAAACTTAGAATTTACTGAAAAACCCGCATTAGACGAAATGCACAGTGTAGTACATTGTATATGAGTGAGTTGCACTGAAAAACTTAGAATTTACTGAAAAACCCGCATTAGACGAAATGCACAGTGTAGTACATTGTATATGAGTGAGTTGCACTGAAAAACTTAGAATTTACTGAAAAACCTGCATTAGAGGAAATGCACAGTGTAGTACATTGTATATGAGTTAGTTGCACTGAAAAACTTAGAATTTACTGAAAAACCCGCATTAGACGAAATGCACAGTGTAGTACATTGTATATGAGTGAGTTGCACTGAAAAACTTAGAATTTACTGAAAAACCCGCATTAGACGAAATGTACAGTGTAGTACATAATATATGAGTGAGTTGCACTGAAAAACTTAGAATTTACTGAAAAACCCGCTTTAGACGAAATGCACAGTGTAGTAAATAGTATATGAGGGACTTGCACTGAAAAACTTAGAATTTACTGAAAAACCCGCATTAGACGAAATGCACAGTGTAGTACATTGTATATGAGTGAGTTGCACTGAAAAACTTAGAATTTTCTGAAAAACCCGCATTAGACGAAATGCACAGTGTAGTACATTGTATATGAGTGAGTTGCACTGAAAAACTTAGAATTTACTGAAAAACCCGCATTAGACGAAATGCACAGTGTAGTATATTGTATATGAGTGAGTTGCACTGAAAAACGTAGAATTTACTGAAAAACCCGCTTTAGACGAAATGCACAGTGTAGTACATTGTATATGAGTGAGTTGTATTGAAAAACTTAGAATTTACTGAAAAACCCGCATTAGACGAAATGCACAGTGTAGTACATTGTATATGAGTGAGTTGCACTGAAAAACTAAGAATTTACTGAAAAACCTGCATTAGACGAAATGCACAGTGTAGTACATTGTATATGAGTGAGTTGCACTGAACAACTTAGAATTTACTGAAAAACCCGCATTAGACGAAATGCACAGTGTAGTACATTGTATATGAGTGAGTTGCACTGAAAAACTTAGAATTTACTGAAAAACCCGCATTAGACGAAATGTACAGTGTAGTACATAGTATATGAGTGAGTTGCACTGAAAAACTTAGAATTTACTGAAAAACCCGCGTTAGACGAAATGCACAGTGTAGTACATAGTATATGAGTGAGTTGCACTGAAAAACTTAGAATTTACTGAAAAACCCGCATTAGAGGAAATGCACAGTGTAGTACATTGTATATGAGTGAGTTGCACTGAAAAACTTAGAATTTACTGAAAAACCCGCATTAGACGAAATCCACAGTGTAGTACATTGTATATGAGTGAGTTGCACTGAAAAACTTAGAATTTACTGAAAAACCCGCATTAGACGAAATGTACAGTGTTGTACATAGTATATGAGTGAGTTGCACTGAAAAACTTAGAATTTACTGAAAAACCCGCATTAGACGAAATGCACAGTGTAGTACATAGTATATGAGTGAGTTGCACTGAAAAACTTAGAATTTACTGAAAAACCCGCATTAGACGAAATGCACAGTGTAGTACATTGAATATGAGTGCGTTGCACTGAAAAACTTAGAATTTACTGAAAAACCCGCATTAGACGAAATGCACAGTGTAGTACATAGTATATGAGTGAGTTGCACTGAAAAACTTAGAATTTACTGAAAAACCCGCATTAGACGAAATGCACAGTGTAGTACATTGTATATGAGTGAGTTGCACTGAAAAACTTAGAATTTACTGAAAAACCCGCATTAGACGAAATGCACAGTGTAGTACATTGTATATGAGTGAGTTGCACTGAAAAACTTAGAATTTACTGAAAAACCCGCATTAGACGAAATGCATAGTATAGTACATTGTGTATGAGTGAGTTGCACTGAAAAACTTAGAATTTACTGAAAAACCCGCATTAGATGAAATGCACAGTGTAGTACATTGTATATGAGTGAGTTGCACTGAAAAACTTAGAATTTACTGAAAAACCCGCATTAGACGAAATGCACAGTGTAGTACATTGTATATGAGTGAGTTGCACTGAAAAACTTAGAACTTACTGAAAAACCCGCATTAGACGAAATGCACAGTGTAGTACATTGTATATGAGTGAGTTGCACTGAAAAACTTAGAATTTACTGAAAAACCTGCATTAGAGGAAATGCACAGTGTAGTACATTGTATATGAGTGAGTTGCACTGAAAAACATAGAATTTACTGAAAAACCCGCATTAGACGAAATGCACAGTGTAGTACATTGTATATGAGTGAGTTGCACTGAAAAACTTAGAATTTACTGAAAAACCCGCATTAGACGAAATGTACAGTGTAGTACATAATATATGAGTGAGTTGCAATGAAAAACTTAGAATTTACTGAAAAACCTGCTTTAGACGAAATGCACAGTGTAGTACATAGTATATGAGGGAGTTGCACTGAAAAACTTAGAATTTACTGAAAAACCCGCATTAGACGAAATGCACAGTGTAGTACATTGTATATGAGTGAGTTGCACTGAAAAACTTAGAATTTTCTGAAAAACCCGCATTAGACGAAATGCACAGTGTAGTACATTGTATATGAGTGAGTTGCACTGAAAAACTTAGAATTTACTGAAAAACCCGCATTAGACGAAATGCACAGTGTAGTATATTGTATATGAGTGAGTTGCACTGAAAAACGTAGAATTTACTGAAAAACCCGCTTTAGACGAAATGCACAGTGTAGTACATTGTATATGAGTGAGTTGTATTGAAAAACTTAGAATTTACTGAAAAACCCGCATTAGACGAAATGCACAGTGTAGTACATTGTATATGAGTGAGTTGCACTGAAAAACTTAGAATTTACTGAAAAACCTGCATTAGACGAAATGCACAGTGTAGTACATTGTATATGAGTGAGTTGCACTGAACAACTTAGAATTTACTGAAAAACCCGCATTAGACGAAATGCACAGTGTAGTACATTGTATATGAGTGAGTTGCACTGAAAAACTTAGAATTTACTGAAAAACCCGCATTAGACGAAATGTACAGTGTAGTACA
>NW_028227354.1:368405-417143 GCF_978045245.1 Mus caroli
TACACAGTGTAGTACATTGTATATGAGTGAGTTGCACTGAAAAACTTAGAATTTACTGAAAAAACCCGCATTAGGACTAAATACACAGTGTAGTACATTGTATATGAGTGAGTTGCACTGAAAAACTTAGAATTTACTGAAAAACCCGCATTAGACGAAATGCACAGTGTAGTACATTGTATATGAGTGAGTTGCACTGAAAAACTTAGAATTTACTGAAAAACCCGCATTAGACGAAATGCACAGTGTAGTACATTGTATATGAGTGAGTTGCACTGAAAAACTTAGAATTTACTGAAAAACCCGCATTAGACGAAATGCACAGTGTAGTTACATTGTATATGAGTGAGTTGCACTGAAAAACTTAGAATTTACTGAAAAACCCGCATTAGACGAAATGTACAGTGTAGTACATAGTATATGAGTGAGTTGCACTGAAATACTTAGAATTTACTGAAAAACCAGCATTAGACGAAATGCACAGTGAAGTACATTGTATATGAGTGAGTTGCACTGAAATACTTAGAATTTACTGAAAAACCCGCATTAGACGAATGCACAGTGTAGTACATAGTATATGAGTGAGTTGCACTGAAAAACTTAGAATTTACTGAAAAACTCGCATTAGACGAAATGCACAGTGTAGTACATAGTATATGAGTGAGTTGCACTGAAAAACTTAGAATTTACTGAAAAACCCGCATTAGACGAAATGTACAGTGTAGTACATTGTATATGAGTGAGTTGCACTGAAAAAGTTAGAATTTACTGAAAAACCCGCATTAGACGAAATGCACAGTGTAGTACATTGTATATGAGTGAGTTGCACTGAAAAACTTAGAATTTACTGAAAAACCCGCATTAGACGAAATGCACAGTGTAGTAACATTGTATATGAGTGAGTTGCACTGAAAAACTTAGAATTTACTGAAAAACCCGCATTAGACGAAATGCACAGTTTAGTACATTGTATATGAGTGAGTTGCACTGAAAAACTTAGAATTTACTGAAAAACCCGCATTAGACGAAATGTACAGTGTAGTACAAAGTATATGAGTGAGTTGCACTGAAAAACTTAGAATTTACTGAAAAACCCGCATTAGACGAAATGCACAGTGTAGTACATAGTATATGAGTGAGTTGCACTGAAAAACTTAGAATTTACTGAAAAAACCCGCATTAGACGAAATGCACAGTGTAGTACATTGTATATGAGTGAGTTGCACTGAAAAACTTAGAATTTACTGAAAAATCCGCATTAGACTAAATACACAGTGTAGTACATTGTATATGAGTGAGTTGCACTGAAAAACTTAGAATTTACTGAAAACCCGCATTAGACTAAATACACAGTGTAGTACATTGTATATGAGTGAGTTGCACTGAAAAACTTAGAATTTACTGAAAAACCCGCATTAGACGAAATGCACAGTGTAGTACATTGTATATGAGTGAGTTGCACTGAAAAACTTAGAATTTACTGAAAAACCCGCATTAGACGAAATCCACAGTGTAGTACATTGTATATGAGTGAGTTGCACTGAAAAACTTAGAATTTACTGAAAAACCCGCATTAGACGAAATCCACAGTGTAGTAACATTGTATATGAGTGAGTTGCACTGAAAAACTTAGAATTTACTGAAAAACCCTCATTAGACGAAATGCACTGTGTAGTACATTGCATATGAGTGAGTTGCACTGAAAAAGTTAGAATTTACTGAAAAACCCGCATTAGACGAAATGCACAGTGTAGTACAATGTATATGAGTGAGTTGCACTGAAAAAGTTAGAATTTACTGAAAAACCCGCATTAGACGAAATGCACAGTGTAGTACATTGTGTATGAGTGAGTTGCACTGAAAAAACTTAGAATTTACTGAAAAACCCGCATTAGATGAAATGCACAGTGTAGTACATTGTATATGAGTGAGTTGCACTGAAAAACTTAGAATTACTGAAAAACCCGCATTAGACGAAATGCACAGTGTAGTACATTGTATATGAGTGAGTTGCACTGAAAAACTTAGAATTTACTGAAAAACCCGCATTAGACGAAATGCACAGTGTAGTACATTGTATATGAGTGAGTTGCACTGAAAAACTTAGAATTTACTGAAAAACCTGCATTAGAGGAAATGCACAGTGTAGTACATTGTATATGAGTGAGTTGCACTGAAAAACTTAGAATTTACTGAAAAACCCGCATTAGACGAAATGCACAGTGTAGTACATTGTATATGAGTGAGTTGCACTGAAAAACTTAGAATTTACTGAAAAACCCGCATTAGACGAAATGTACAGTGTTGTACATAGTATATGAGTGAGTTGCACTGAAAAACTTAGAATTTACTGAAAAACCCGCATTAGACGAAATGCACAGTGTAGTACATAGTATATGAGTGAGTTGCACTGAAAAACTTAGAATTTACTGAAAAAACCCGCATTAGACGAAATGCACAGTGTAATAAATTGTGTATGAGTGAGTTGCACTGAAAAACTTAGAATATACTGAAAAACCCGCATTAGACGAAATGCACAGTGTAGTACATTGAATATGAGTGCGTTGCACTGAAAAACTTAGAATTTACTGAAAAACCCGCATTAGACGAAATGCACAGTGTAGTACATTGTATATGAGTGAGTTGCACTGAAAAACTTAGAATTTACTGAAAAACCCGCTTTAGACGAAATGCACAGTGTAGTACATAGTATATGAGGGAGTTGCACTGAAAAACTTAGAATTTACTGAAAAAACCCGCATTAGACGAAATGCACAGTGTAGTACATTGTATATGAGTGAGTTGCACTGAAAAACTTAGAATTTACTGAAAAAACCCGCATTAGACGAAATGCACAGTGTAGTACATTGTATATGAGTGAGTTGCACTGAAAAACTTAGAAATTTACTGAAAAACCCGCATTAGACAAAATGCACAGTGTAGTACATTGTACATGAGTGAGTTGCACTGAAAAACGTAGAATTTACTGAAAAACCCGCTTTAGACGAAATGCACAGTGTAGTACATTGTATATGAGTGAGTTTGTATTGAAAAACTTAGAATTTACTGAAAAACCCGCATTAGACGAAATGCACAGTGTAGTACATTGTATATGAGTGAGTGCCACTGAAAAACTTAGAATTTACTGAAAAACCTGCATTAGACGAAATGCACAGTGTAGTACATTGTATATGAGTGAGTTGCACTGAAAAACTTAGAATTTACTGAAAAACCCGCATTAGACGAAATGTACAGTGTAGTACATAGTATATGAGTGAGTTGCACTGAAAAACTTAGAATTTACTGAAAAACCCGCATTAGACGAAATGCACAGTGTAGTACATAGTATATGAGTGAGTTGCACTGAAAAACTTAGAATTTACTGAAAAACCCGCATTAGACGAAATGCACAGTGTAGTACATTGTATATGAGTGAGTTGCACTGAAAAACTTAGAATTTACTGAAAAACCCGCATTAGACGAAATGCACAGTGTAGTACATTGTATATGAGTGAGTTGCACTGAAAAACTTAGAATTTACTGAAAAACCCGCATTAGACGAAATGCACAGTGTAGTACATTGTATATGAGTGAGTTGCACTGAAAAACTTAGAATTTACTGAAAAACCCGCATTAGATGAAATGCACAGTGTAGTACATTGTATATGAGTGAGTTGCACTGAAAAACTTAGAATTACTGAAAAACCCGCATTAGACGAAATGCACAGTGTAGTACATTGTATATGAGTGAGTTGCACTGAAAAACTTAGAATTTACTGAAAAACCCGCATTAGACGAAATGCACAGTGTAGTACATTGTATATGAGTGAGTTGCACTGAAAAACTTAGAATTTACTGAAAAACCTGCATTAGAGGAAATGCACAGTGTAGTACATTGTATATGAGTGAGTTGCACTGAAAAACTTAGAATTTACTGAAAAACCCGCATTAGACGAAATGCACAGTGTAGTACATTGTATATGAGTGAGTTGCACTGAAAAACTTAGAATTTACTGAAAAACCCGCATTAGACGAAATGTACAGTGTAGTACATAATATATGAGTGAGTTGCACTGAAAAACTTAGAATTTACTGAAAAACCCGCTTTAGACGAAATGCACAGTGTAGTACATAGTATATGAGGGAGTTGCACTGAAAAACTTAGAATTTACTGAAAAACCCGCATTAGACGAAATGCACAGTGTAGTACATTGTATATGAGTGAGTTGCACTGAAAAACTTAGAATTTTCTGAAAAACCCGCATTAGACGAAATGCACAGTGTAGTACATTGTATATGAGTGAGTTGCACTGAAAAACTTAGAATTTACTGAAAAACCCGCATTAGACGAAATGCACAGTGTAGTATATTGTATATGAGTGAGTTGCACTGAAAAACGTAGAATTTACTGAAAAACCCGCTTTAGACGAAATGCACAGTGTAGTACATTGTATATGAGTGAGTTGTATTGAAAAACTTAGAATTTACTGAAAAACCCGCATTAGACGAAATGCACAGTGTAGTACATTGTATATGAGTGAGTTGCACTGAAAAACTTAGAATTTACTGAAAAACCTGCATTAGACGAAATGCACAGTGTAGTACATTGTATATGAGTGAGTTGCACTGAACAACTTAGAATTTACTGAAAAACCCGCATTAGACGAAATGCACAGTGTAGTACATTGTATATGAGTGAGTTGCACTGAAAAACTTAGAATTTACTGAAAAACCCGCATTAGACGAAATGTACAGTGTAGTACATAGTATATGAGTGAGTTGCACTGAAAAACTTAGAATTTACTGAAAAACCCGCATTAGACGAAATACACAGTGTAGTACATTGTATATGAGTGAGTTGCACTGAAAAAGTTAGAATTTACTGAAAAACCCGCATTAGACGAAATGCACAGTGTAGTACATAGTATATGAGTGAGTTGCACTGAAAAACTTAGAATTTACTGAAAAACCCGCATTAGACGAAATGCACAGTGTAGTACATTGTATATGAGTGAGTTGCACTGAAAAAGTTAGAATTTACTGAAAAACCAGCATTAGACGAAATGCACAGTGTAGTACATTGTATAAGAGTGAGTTGCACTGAAAAACTTAGAATTTACTGAAAAACCCGCATTAGACGAAATGCACAGTGTAGTACATTGTATATGAGTGAGTTGCACTGAAAAACTTAGAATTTACTGAAAAACCTGCATTAGACGAAATGCACAGTGTAGTACATTGTATATGAGTGAGTTGCACTGAAAAACTTAGAATTTACTGAAAAACCCGCATTAGACGAAATGCACAGTGTAGTACATTGTATATGAGTGAGTTGCACTGAAAAACTTAGAATTTACTGAAAAACCCGCATTAGACGAAATGCACAGTGTAGTACATTGTATATGAGTGAGTTGCACTGAAACACTTAGAATTTACTGAAAAACCCGCATTAGAGGAAATGCACAGTGTAGTACATTGTATATGAGTGAGTTGCACTGAAAAACTTAGAATTTACTGAAAAACCCACATTAGACGAAATGCACAGTGTAGTACATTGTATATGAGTGAGTTGCACTGAAAAACTTAGAATTTACTGAAAAACCCGCATTAGACGAAATGTACAGTGTAGTACATAGTATATGAGTGAGTTGCACTGAAAAACTTAGAATTTACTGAAAAACCCGAATTAGACGAAATGCACAGTGTAGTACATTGTATATGAGTGAGTTGCACTGAAAAAGTTAGAATTTACTGAAAAACCCGCATTAGACGAAATGCACAGTGTAGTACATAGTATATGAGTGAGTTGCACTGAAAAACTTAGAATTTACTGAAAAACCCGCATTAGACGAAATGCACAGTGTAGTACATTGTATATGAGTGAGTTGCACTGAAAAAGTTAGAATTTACTGAAAAACCCGCATTAGACGAAATGCACAGTGTAGTACATTGTATAAGAGTGAGTTGCACTGAAAAACTTAGAATTTACTGAAAAACCCGCATTAGACGAAATGCACAGTGTAGTACATTGTATATGAGTGAGTTGCACTGAAAAACTTAGAATTTACTGAAAAACCCGCATTAGACGAAATGCACAGTATAGTACATTGTGTATGAGTGAGTTGCACTGAAAAACTTAGAATTTACTGAAAAACCCGCATTAGATGAAATGCACAGTGTAGTACATTGTATATGAGTGAGTTGCACTGAAAAACTTAGAATTTACTGAAAAACCCGCATTAGACGAAATGCACAGTGTAGTACATTGTATATGAGTGAGTTGCACTGAAAAACTTAGAATTTACTGAAAAACCCGCATTAGACGAAATGCACAGTGTAGTACATTGTATATGAGTGAGTTGCACTGAAAAACTTAGAATTTACTGAAAAACCTGCATTAGAGGAAATGCACAGTGTAGTACATTGTATATGAGTGAGTTGCACTGAAAAACTTAGAATTTACTGAAAAAACCCGCATTAGACGAAATGCACAGTGTAGTACATTGTATATGAGTGAGTTGCACTGAAAAACTTAGAATTTACTGAAAAACCCGCATTAGATGAAATGTACAGTGTAGTACATAATATATGAGTGAGTTGCACTGAAAAACTTAGAATTTACTGAAAAACCCGCTTTAGACGAAATGCACAGTGTAGTACATAGTATATGAGGGAGTTGCACTGAAAAACTTAGAATTTACTGAAAAACCCGCATTAGACGAAATGCACAGTGTAGTACATTGTATATGAGTGAGTTGCACTGAAAAACGTAGAATTTACTGAAAAACCCGCTTTAGACGAAATGCACAGTGTAGTACATTGTATATGAGTGAGTTGCACTGAAAAACTTAGAAATTACTGAAAAACCCGCATTAGACGAAATGCACAGTGTAGTACATTGTATATGAGTGAGTTGCACTGAAAAACGTAGAATTTACTGAAAAACCCGCATTAGACGAAATGCACAGTGTAGTACATTGTATATGAGTGAGTTGCACTGAAAAACTTAGAATTTACTGAAAAACCCGCATTAGACGAAATGCACAGTGTAGTACATTGTATATGAGTGAGTTGCACTGAAAAACTTAGAATTTACTGAAAAACCCGCATTAGACGAAATGCACAGTGTAGTACATTGTGTATGAGTGAGTTGCACTGAAAAACTTAGAATTTACTGAAAAACCCGCATTAGATGAAATGCACAGTGTAGTACATTGTATATGAGTGAGTTGCACTGAAAAACTTAGAATTACTGAAAAACCCGCATTAGACGAAATGCACAGTGTAGTACATTGTATATGAGTGAGTTGCACTGAACAACTTAGAATTTACTGAAAAACCCGCATTAGACGAAATGCACAGTGTAGTACATTGTATATGAGTGAGTTGCACTGAAAAACTTAGAATTTACTGAAAAACCCGCATTAGACGAAATGTACAGTGTAGTACATAGTATATGAGTGAGTTGCACTGAAAAACTTAGAATTTACTGAAAAACCCGCATTAGACGAAATGCACAGTGTAGTACATAGTATATGAGTGAGTTGCACTGAAAAACTTAGAATTTACTGAAAAACCCGCATTAGAGGAAATGCACAGTGTAGTTCATTGTATATGAGTGAGTTGCACTGAAAAACTTAGAATTTACTGAAAAACCCGCATTAGACGAAATCCACAGTGTAGTACATTGTATATGAGTGAGTTGCACTGAAAAACTTAGAATTTACTGAAAAACCCGCATTAGACGAAATGTACAGTGTTGTACATAGTATATGAGTGAGTTGCACTGAAAAACTTAGAATTTACTGAAAAACCCGCATTAGACGAAATGCACAGTGTAGTACATAGTATATGAGTGAGTTGCACTGAAAAACTTAGAATTTACTGAAAAACCCGCATTAGACGAAATGCACAGTGTAGTACATTGTGTATGAGTGAGTTGCACTGAAAAACTTAGAATATACTGAAAAACCCACATTAGACGAAATGCACAGTGTAGTACATTGAATATGAGTGCGTTGCACTGAAAAACTTAGAATTTACTGAAAAACCCGCATTAGACGAAATGCACAGTGTAGTACATTGTATATGAGTGAGTTGCACTGAAAAACTTAGAATTTACTGAAAAACCCGCATTAGACGAAATGCACAGTGTAGTACATTGTATATGAGTGAGTTGCACTGAAAAACTTAGAATTTACTGAAAAACCCGCATTAGACGAAATGCACAGTGTAGTACATTGTATATGAGTGAGTTGCACTGAAAAACTTAGAATTTACTGAAAAACCCGCATTAGACGAAATGTACAGTGTAGTACATAATATATGAGTGAGTTGCACTGAAAAACTTAGAATTTACTGAAAAACCCGCTTTAGACGAAATGCACAGTGTAGTACATAGTATATGAGGGAGTTGCACTGAAAAACTTAGAATTTACTGAAAAACCCGCATTAGACGAAATGCACAGTGTAGTACATTGTATATGAGTGAGTTGCACTGAAAAACATAGAATTTACTGAAAAACCCGCTTTAGACGAAATGCACAGTGTAGTACATTGTATATGAGTGAGTTGCACTGAAAAACTTAGAATTTACTGAAAAACCCGCATTAGACGAAATGCACAGTGTAGTACATTGTATATGAGTGAGTTGACATGAAAAACGTAGAATTTACTGAAAAACCCGCATTAGACGAAATGCACAGTGTAGTACATTGTATATGAATGAGTTGTATTGAAAAACTTAGAATTTACTGAAAAACCCGCATTAGACGAAATGCACAGTGTAGTACATTGTATATGAGTGAGTTGCACTGAAAAACTTAGAATTTACTGAAAAACCCGCATTAGACGAAATGTACAGTGTAGTACATAGTATATGAGTGAGTTGCACTGAAAAACTTAGAATTTACTGAAAAACCCGCATTAGACGAAATGCACAGTGTAGTACATTGTATATGAGTGAGTTGCACTGAAAAAGTTAGAATTTACTGAAAAACCCGCATTAGACGAAATGCACAGTGTAGTACATAGTATATGAGTGAGTTGCACTGAAAAACTTAGAATTTACTGAAAAACCCGCATTAGACGAAATGCACAGTGTAGTACATTGTATATGAGTGAGTTGCACTGAAAAAGTTAGAATTTACTGAAAAACCCGCATTAGACGAAATGCACAGTGTAGTACATTGTATATGAGTGAGTTGCACTGAAAAACTTAGAATTTACTGAAAAACCCGCATTAGACGAAATGCACAGTGTAGTACATTGTATATGAGTGAGTTGCACTGAAAAACTTAGAATTTACTGAAAAACCCGCATTAGACGAAATGCACAGTATAGTACATTGTGTATGAGTGAGTTGCACTGAAAAACTTAGAATTTACTGAAAAACCCGCATTAGATGAAATGCACAGTGTAGTACATTGTATATGAGTGAGTTGCACTGAAAAACTTAGAATTTACTGAAAAAACCGCATTAGACGAAATGCACAGTGTAGTACATTGTATATGAGTGAGTTGCACTGAAAAACTTAGAATTTACTGAAAAACCCGCATTAGACGAAATGTACAGTGTAGTACATAGTATATGAGTGAGTTGCACTGAAAAACTTAGAATTTACTGAAAAACCCGCATTAGACGAAATGTACAGTGTAGTACATAATATATGAGTGAGTTGCACTGAAAAACTTAGAATTTACTGAAAAACCCGCTTTAGACGAAATGCACAGTGTAGTACATAGTATATGAGGGAGTTGCACTGAAAAACTTAGAATTTACTGAAAAACCCGCATTAGACGAAATGCACAGTGTAGTACATTGTATATGAGTGAGTTGACATGAAAAACGTAGAATTTACTGAAAAACCCGCATTAGACGAAATGCACAGTGTAGTACATTGTATATGAATGAGTTGTATTGAAAAACTTAGAATTTACTGAAAAACCCGCATTAGACGAAATGCACAGTGTAGTACATTGTATATGAGTGAGTTGCACTGAAAAACTTAGAATTTACTGAAAAACCCGCATTAGACGAAATGTACAGTGTAGTACATAGTATATGAGTGAGTTGCACTGAAAAACTTAGAATTTACTGAAAAACCCGCATTAGACGAAATGCACAGTGTAGTACATTGTATATGAGTGAGTTGCACTGAAAAAGTTAGAATTTACTGAAAAACCCGCATTAGACGAAATGCACAGTGTAGTACATAGTATATGAGTGAGTTGCACTGAAAAACTTAGAATTTACTGAAAAACCCGCATTAGACGAAATGGACAGTGTAGTACATTGTATATGAGTGAGTTGCACTGAAAAAGTTAGAATTTACTGAAAAACCCGCATTAGACGAAATGCACAGTGTAGTACATTGTATATGAGTGAGTTGCACTGAAAAACTTAGAATTTACTGAAAAACCCGCATTAGACGAAATGCACAGTGTAGTACATTGTATATGAGTGAGTTGCACTGAAAAACTTAGAATTTACTGAAAAACCCGCAATAGACGAAATGCACAGTATAGTACATTGAGTATGAGTGAGTTGCACTGAAAAACTTAGAATTTACTGAAAAACCCGCATTAGATGAAATGCACAGTGTAGTACATTGTATATGAGTGAGTTGCACTGAAAAACTTAGAATTTACTGAAAAAACCGCATTAGACAAAATGCACAGTGTAGTACATTGTATATGAGTGAGTTGCACTGAAAAACTTAGAATTTACTGAAAAACCCGCATTAGACGAAATGTACAGTGTAGTACATAGTATATGAGTGAGTTGCACTGAAAAACTTAGAATTTACTGAAAATCCCGCATTAGACGAAATGTACAGTGTAGTACATAATATATGAGTGAGTTGCACTGAAAAACTTAGAATTTACTGAAAAACCCGCTTTAGACGAAATGCACAGTGTAGTACATAGTATATGAGAGAGTTGCACTGAAAAACTTAGAATTTACTGAAAAACCCGCATTAGACGAAATGCACAGTGTAGTACATTGTATATGAGTGAGTTGCACTGAAAAACTTAGAATTTTCTGAAAAACCCGCATTAGACGAAATGCACAGTGTAGTACATTGTATATGAGTGAGTTGCACTGAAAAACTTAGAATTTACTGAAAAACCCGCATTAGACGAAATGCACAGTGTAGTATATTGTATATGAGTGAGTTGCACTGAAAAACGTAGAATTTACTGAAAAACCAGCTTTAGACGAAATGCACAGTGTAGTACATTGTATATGAGTGAGTTGTATTGAAAAACTTAGAATTTACTGAAAAACCCGCATTAGACGAAATGCACAGTGTAGTACATTGTATATGAGTGAGTTGCACTGAAAAACTTAGAATTTACTGAAAAACCTGCATTAGACGAAATGCACAGTGTAGTACATTGTATATGAGTGAGTTGCACTGAACAACTTAGAATTTACTGAAAAACCCGCATTAGACGAAATGCACAGTGTAGTACATTGTATATGAGTGAGTTGCACTGAAAAACTTAGAATTTACTGAAAAACCCGCATTAGACGAAATGTACAGTGTAGAACATAGTATATGAGTGAGTTGCACTGAAAAACTTAGAATTTACTGAAAAACCCGCATTAGACGAAATGCACAGTGTAGTACATAGTATATGAGTGAGTTGCACTGAAAAACTTAGAATTTACTGAAAAACCCGCATTAGAGGAAATGCACAGTGTAGTACATTGTATATGAGTGAGTTGCACTGAAAAACTTAGAATTTACTGAAAAACCCGCATTAGACGAAATCCACAGTGTAGTACATTGTATATGAGTGAGTTGCACTGAAAAACTTAGAATTTACTGAAAAACCCGCATTAGACGAAATGTACAGTGTTGTACATAGTATATGAGTGAGTTGCACTGAAAAACTTAGAATTTACTGAAAAACCCGCATTAGACGAAATGCACAGTGTAGTACATAGTATATGAGTGAGTTGCACTGAAAAACTTAGAATTTACTGAAAAACCCGCATTAGACGAAATGCACAGTGTAGTACATTGTGTATGAGTGAGTTGCACTGAAAAACTTAGAATATACTGATAAACCCGCATTAGACGAAATGCACAGTGTAGTACATTGAATATGAGTGCGTTGCACTGAAAAACTTAGAATTTACTGAAAAACCCGCATTAGACGAAATGCACAGTGTAGTACATTGTATATGAGTGAGTTGCACTGAAAAACTTAGAATTTACTGAAAAACCTGCATTAGACGAAATGCACAGTGTAGTACATTGTATATGAGTGAGTTGCACTGAAAAACTTAGAATTTACTGAAAAACCCGCATTAGACGAAATGCACAGTGTAGTACATTGTATATGAGTGAGTTGCACTGAAAAACTTAGAATTTACTGAAAAACCCACATTAGAAGAAATGCACAGTGTAGTACATTGTATATGAGTGAGTTGCACTGAAAAACTTAGAATTTACTGAAAAACCCGCATTAGACGAAATGTACAGTGTAGTACATAGTATATGAGTGAGTTGCACTGAAAAACTTAGAATTTACTGAAAAACCCGCATTAGACGAAATGCACAGTGTAGTACATTGTATATGAGTGAGTTGCACTGAAAAAGTTAGAATTTACTGAAAAACCCGCATTAGACGAAATGCACAGTGTAGTACATAGTATATGAGTGAGTTGCACTGAAAAACTTAGAATTTACTGAAAAACCCGCATTAGACGAAATGCACAGTGTAGTACATTGTATATGAGTGAGTTGCACTGAAAAAGTTAGAATTTACTGAAAAACCCGCATTAGACGAAATGCACAGTGTAGTACATTGTATAAGAGTGAGTTGCACTGAAAAACTTAGAATTTACTGAAAAACCCGCATTAGACGAAATGCACAGTGTAGTACATTGTATATGAGTGAGTTGCACTGAAAAACTTAGAATTTACTGAAAAACCCGCATTAGACGAAATGCACAGTATAGTACATTGTGTATGAGTGAGTTGCACTGAAAAACTTAGAATTTACTGAAAAACCCGCATTAGACGAAATGCACAGTGTAGTACATTGTATATGAGTGAGTTGCACTTAAAAACTTAGAATTTACTGAAAAACCCGCATTAGACGAAATGCACAGTGTAGTACATTGTATATGAGTGAGTTGCACTGAAAAACTTAGAATTTACTGAAAAACCCGCATTAGACGAAATGCACAGTGTAGTACATTGTATATGAGTGAGTTGCACTGAAAAACTTAGAATTTACTGAAAAACCCGCATTAGAGGAAATGCACAGTGTAGTACATTGAATATGAGTGAGTTGCACTGAAAAACTTAGAATTTACTGAAAAACCCGCATTAGACGAAATGCACAGTGTAGTACATTGTATATGAGTGAGTTGTATTGAAAAACTTAGAATTTACTGAAAAACCCGCATTAGACGAAATGCACAGTGTAGTACATTGTATATGAGTGAGTTGCACTGAAAAACTTAGAATTTACTGAAAAACCTGCATTAGACGAAATGCACAGTGTAGTACATTGTATATGAGTGAGTTGCACTGAACAACTTAGAATTTACTGAAAAACCCGCATTAGACGAAATGCACAGTGTAGTACATTGTATATGAGTGAGTTGCACTGAAAAACTTAGAATTTACTGAAAAACCCGCATTAGACGAAATGTACAGTGTAGAACATAGTATATGAGTGAGTTGCACTGAAAAACTTAGAATTTACTGAAAAACCCGCATTAGACGAAATGCACAGTGTAGTACATAGTATATGAGTGAGTTGCACTGAAAAACTTAGAATTTACTGAAAAACCCGCATTAGAGGAAATGCACAGTGTAGTACATTGTATATGAGTGAGTTGCACTGAAAAACTTAGAATTTACTGAAAAACCCGCATTAGACGAAATCCACAGTGTAGTACATTGTATATGAGTGAGTTGCACTGAAAAACTTAGAATTTACTGAAAAACCCGCATTAGACGAAATGTACAGTGTTGTACATAGTATATGAGTGAGTTGCACTGAAAAACTTAGAATTTACTGAAAAACCCGCATTAGACGAAATGCACAGTGTAGTACATAGTATATGAGTGAGTTGCACTGAAAAACTTAGAATTTACTGAAAAACCCGCATTAGACGAAATGCACAGTGTAGTACATTGTGTATGAGTGAGTTGCACTGAAAAACTTAGAATATACTGATAAACCCGCATTAGACGAAATGCACAGTGTAGTACATTGAATATGAGTGCGTTGCACTGAAAAACTTAGAATTTACTGAAAAACCCGCATTAGACGAAATGCACAGTGTAGTACATTGTATATGAGTGAGTTGCACTGAAAAACTTAGAATTTACTGAAAAACCTGCATTAGACGAAATGCACAGTGTAGTACATTGTATATGAGTGAGTTGCACTGAAAAACTTAGAATTTACTGAAAAACCCGCATTAGACGAAATGCACAGTGTAGTACATTGTATATGAGTGAGTTGCACTGAAAAACTTAGAATTTACTGAAAAACCCACATTAGAAGAAATGCACAGTGTAGTACATTGTATATGAGTGAGTTGCACTGAAAAACTTAGAATTTACTGAAAAACCCGCATTAGACGAAATGTACAGTGTAGTACATAGTATATGAGTGAGTTGCACTGAAAAACTTAGAATTTACTGAAAAACCCGCATTAGACGAAATGCACAGTGTAGTACATTGTATATGAGTGAGTTGCACTGAAAAAGTTAGAATTTACTGAAAAACCCGCATTAGACGAAATGCACAGTGTAGTACATAGTATATGAGTGAGTTGCACTGAAAAACTTAGAATTTACTGAAAAACCCGCATTAGACGAAATGCACAGTGTAGTACATTGTATATGAGTGAGTTGCACTGAAAAAGTTAGAATTTACTGAAAAACCCGCATTAGACGAAATGCACAGTGTAGTACATTGTATAAGAGTGAGTTGCACTGAAAAACTTAGAATTTACTGAAAAACCCGCATTAGACGAAATGCACAGTGTAGTACATTGTATATGAGTGAGTTGCACTGAAAAACTTAGAATTTACTGAAAAACCCGCATTAGACGAAATGCACAGTATAGTACATTGTGTATGAGTGAGTTGCACTGAAAAACTTAGAATTTACTGAAAAACCCGCATTAGACGAAATGCACAGTGTAGTACATTGTATATGAGTGAGTTGCACTTAAAAACTTAGAATTTACTGAAAAACCCGCATTAGACGAAATGCACAGTGTAGTACATTGTATATGAGTGAGTTGCACTGAAAAACTTAGAATTTACTGAAAAACCCGCATTAGACGAAATGCACAGTGTAGTACATTGTATATGAGTGAGTTGCACTGAAAAACTTAGAATTTACTGAAAAACCCGCATTAGAGGAAATGCACAGTGTAGTACATTGAATATGAGTGAGTTGCACTGAAAAACTTAGAATTTACTGAAAAACCCGCATTAGACGAAATGCACAGTGTAGTACATTGTATATGAGTGAGTTGCACTGAAAAACTTAGAATTTACTGAAAAACCCGCATTAGACGAAATGTACAGTGTAGTACATAATATATGAGTGAGTTGCACTGAAAAACTTAGAATTTACTGAAAAACCCGCTTTAGACGAAATGCACAGTGTAGTACATAGTATATGAGGGAGTTGCACTGAAAAACTTAGAATTTACTGAAAAACCCGCATTAGACGAAATGCACAGTGTAGTACATTGTATATGAGTGAGTTGCACTGAAAAACGTAGAATTTACTGAAAAACCCGCTTTAGACGAAATGCACAGTGTAGTATATTGTATATGAGTGAGTTGCACTGAAAAACTTAGAATTTACTGAAAAACCCGCATTAGACGAAATGCACAGTGTAGTACATTGTATATGAGTGAGTTGACATGAAAAACGTAGAATTTACTGAAAAACCCGCATTAGACGAAATGCACAGTGTAGTACATTGTATATGAATGAGTTGTATTGAAAAACTTAGAATTTACTGAAAAACCCGCATTAGACGAAATGCACAGTGTAGTACATTGTATATGAGTGAGTTGCACTGAAAAACTTAGAATTTTCTGAAAAACCCGCATTAGACGAAATGTACAGTGTAGTACATAGTATATGAGTGAGTTGCACTGAAAAACTTAGAATTTACTGAAAAACCCGCATTAGACGAAATGCACAGTGTAGTACATTGTATATGAGTGAGTTGCACTGAAAAACTTAGAATTTACTGAAAAACCCGCTTTAGACGAAATGCACAGTGTAGTACATAGTATATGAGGGAGTTGCACTGAAAAACTTAGAATTTACTGAAAAACCCGCATTAGACGAAATGCACAGTGTAGTACATTGTATATGAGTGAGTTGCACTGAAAAACGTAGAATTTACTGAAAAACCCGCTTTAGACGAAATGCACAGTGTAGTATATTGTATATGAGTGAGTTGCACTGAAAAACTTAGAATTTACTGAAAAACCCGCATTAGACGAAATGCACAGTGTAGTACATTGTATATGAGTGAGTTGACATGAAAAACGTAGAATTTACTGAAAAACCCGCATTAGACGAAATGCACAGTGTAGTACATTGTATATGAATGAGTTGTATTGAAAAACTTAGAATTTACTGAAAAACCCGCATTAGACGAAATGCACAGTGTAGTACATTGTATATGAGTGAGTTGCACTGAAAAACTTAGAATTTTCTGAAAAACCCGCATTAGACGAAATGTACAGTGTAGTACATAGTATATGAGTGAGTTGCACTGAAAAACTTAGAATTTACTGAAAAACCCGCATTAGACGAAATGCACAGTGTAGTACATTGTATATGAGTGAGTTGCACTGAAAAAGTTAGAATTTACTGAAAAACCCGCATTAGACGAAATGCACAGTGTAGTACATAGTATATGAGTGAGTTGCACTGAAAAACTTAGAATTTACTGAAAAACCCGCATTAGATGAAATGCACAGTGTAGTACATTGTATATGAGTGAGTTGCACTGAAAAAGTTAGAATTTACTGAAAAACCCGCATTAGACGAAATGCACAGTGTAGTACATTGTATATGAGTGAGTTGCACTGAAAAACTTAGAATTTACTGAAAAACCCGCATTAGACGAAATGCACAGTGTAGTACATTGTATATGAGTGAGTTGCACTGAAAAACTTAGAATTTACTGAAAAACCCGCATTAGACGAAATGCACAGTATAGTACATTGTGTATGAGTGAGTTGCACTGAAAAACTTAGAATTTACTGAAAAACCCGCATTAGATGAAATGCACAGTGTAGTACATTGTATATGAGTGAGTTGCACTGAAAAACTTAGAATTTACTGAAAAACCCGCATTAGACGAAATGTACAGTGTAGTACATAGTATATGAGTGAGTTGCACTGAAAAACTTAGAATTTACTGAAAAACCCGCATTAGACGAAATGCACAGTGTAGTACATTGTATATGAGTGAGTTGCACTGAAAAAGTTAGAATTTACTGAAAAACCCGCATTAGACGAAATGCACAGTGTAGTACATAGTATATGAGTGAGTTGCACTGAAAAACTTAGAATTTACTGAAAAACCCGCATTAGACGAAATGCACAGTGTAGTACATTGTATATGAGTGAGTTGCACTGAAAAAGTTAGATTTTACTGAAAAACCCGCATTAGACGAAATGCACAGTGTAGTACATTGTATAAGAGTGAGTTGCACTGAAAAACTTAGAATTTACTGAAAAACCCGCATTAGACGAAATGCACAGTGTAGTACATTGTATATGAGTGAGTTGCACTGAAAAACTTAGAATTTACTGAAAAACCCGCATTAGACGAAATGCAAAGTATAGTACATTGTGTATGAGTGAGTTGCACTGAAAAACTTAGAATTTACTGAAAAACCCGCATTAGATGAAATGCACAGTGTAGTACATTGTATATGAGTGAGTTGCACTGAAAAACTTAGAATTTACTGAAAAACCCGCATTAGACGAAATGCACAGTGTAGTACATTGTATATGAGTGAGTTGCACTGAAAAACTTAGAATTTACTGAAAAACCCGCATTAGACGAAATGCACAGTGTAGTACATTGTATATGAGTGAGTTGCACTGAAAAACTTAGAATTTACTGAAAAACCTGCATTAGAGGAAATGCACAGTGTAGTACATTGAATATGAGTGAGTTGCACTGAAAAACTTAGAATTTACTGAAAAACCCGCATTAGACGAAATGCACAGTGTAGTACATTGTATATGAGTGAGTTGCACTGAAAAACTTAGAATTTACTAAAAAACCCGCATTAGACGAAATGTACAGTGTAGTACATAATATATGAGTGAGTTGCACTGAAAAACTTAGAATTTACTGAAAAACCCGCTTTAGACGAAATGCACAGTGTAGTACATAGTATATGAGGGAGTTGCACTGAAAAACTTAGAATTTACTGAAAAACCCGCATTAGACGAAATGCACAGTGTAGTACATTGTATATGAGTGAGTTGCACTGAAAAACGTAGAATTTACTGAAAAACCCGCTTTAGACGAAATGCACAGTGTAGTACATTGTATATGAGTGAGTTGCACTGAAAAACTTAGAATTTACTGAAAAACCCGCATTAGACGAAATGCACAGTTTAGTACATTGTATATGAGTGAGTTGACATGAAAAACGTAGAATTTACTGAAAAACCCACATTAGACGAAATGCACAGTGTAGTACATTGTATATGAATGAGTTGTATTGAAAAACTTAGAATTTACTGAAAAACCCGCATTAGACGAAATGCACAGTGTAGTACATTGTATATGAGTGAGTTGCACTGAAAAACTTAGAATTTACTGAAAAACCCGCATTAGACGAAATGTACAGTGTAGTACATAGTATATGAGTGAGTTGCACTGAAAAACTTAGAATTTACTGAAAAACCCGCATTAGACGAAATGCACAGTGTAGTACATTGTATATGAGTGAGTTGCACTGAAAAAGTTAGAATTTACTGAAAAACCCGCATTAGACGAAATGCACAGTGTAGTACATAGTATATGAGTGAGTTGCACTGAAAAACTTAGAATTTACTGAAAAACCCGCATTAGACGAAATGCACAGTGTAGTACATTGTATATGAGTGAGTTGCACTGAAAAAGTTAGAATTTACTGAAAAACCCGCATTAGACGAAATGCACAGTGTAGTACATTGTATAAGAGTGAGTTGCACTGAAAAACTTAGAATTTACTGAAAAACCCGCATTAGACGAAATGCACAGTGTAGTACATTGTATATGAGTGAGTTGCACTGAAAAACTTAGAATTTACTGAAAAACCCGCATTAGACGAAATGCACAGTATAGTACATTGTGTATGAGTGAGTTGCACTGAAAAACTTAGAATTTACTGAAAAACCCGCATTAGATGAAATGCACAGTGTAGTACATTGTATATGAGTGAGTTGCACTGAAAAACTTAGAATTTACTGAAAAACCCGCATTAGACGAAATGCACAGTGTAGTACATTGTATATGAGTGAGTTGCACTGAAAAACTTAGAATTTACTGAAAAACCCGCATTAGACGAAATGCACAGTGTAGTACATTGTATATGAGTGAGTTGCACTGAAAAACTTAGAATTTACTGAAAAACCTGCTTTATAGGAAATGCACAGTGTAGTACATTGTATATGAGTGAGTTGCACTGAAAAACTTAGAATTTACTGAAAAACCCGCATTAGACGAAATGCACAGTGTAGTACATTGTATATGAGTGAGTTGCACTGAAAAACTTAGAATTTACTGAAAAACCCGCATTAGACGAAATGTACAGTGTAGTACATAATATATGAGTGAGTTGCACTGAAAAACTTAGAATTTACTGAAAAACCCGCTTTAGACGAAATGCACAGTGTAGTACATAGTATATGAGGGAGTTGCACTGAAAAACTTAGAATTTACTGAAAAACCCGCATTAGACGAAATGCACAGTATAGTACATTGTGTATGAGTGAGTTGCACTGAAAAACTTAGAATTTACTGAAAAACCCGCATTAGACGAAATGCACAGTGTAGTACATTGTATAAGAGTGAGTTGCACTGAAAAACTTAGAATTTACTGAAAAACCCGCATTAGACGAAATGCACAGTGTAGTACATTGTATATGAGTGAGTTGCACTGAAAAACTTAGAATTTACTGAAAAACCCGCATTAGACGAAATGCACAGTATAGTACATTGTGTATGAGTGAGTTGCACTGAAAAACTTAGAATTTACTGAAAAACCCGCATTAGATGAAATGCACAGTGTAGTACATTGTATATGAGTGAGTTGCACTGAAAAACTTAGAATTTACTGAAAAACCCGCATTAGACGAAATGCACAGTGTAGTACATTGTATATGAGTGAGTTGCACTGAAAAACTTAGAATTTACTGAAAAACCCGCATTAGACGAAATGCACAGTGTAGTACATTGTATATGAGTGAGTTGCACTGAAAAACTTAGAATTTACTGAAAAACCTGCTTTATAGGAAATGCACAGTGTAGTACATTGTATATGAGTGAGTTGCACTGAAAAACTTAGAATTTACTGAAAAACCCGCATTAGACGAAATGCACAGTGTAGTACATTGTATATGAGTGAGTTGCACTGAAAAACTTAGAATTTACTGAAAAACCCGCATTAGACGAAATGTACAGTGTAGTACATAATATATGAGTGAGTTGCACTGAAAAACTTAGAATTTACTGAAAAACCCGCTTTAGACGAAATGCACAGTGTAGTACATAGTATATGAGGGAGTTGCACTGAAAAACTTAGAATTTACTGAAAAACCCGCATTAGACGAAATGCACAGTATAGTACATTGTGTATGAGTGAGTTGCACTGAAAAACTTAGAATTTACTGAAAAACCCGCATTAGATGAAATGCACAGTGTAGTACATTGTATATGAGTGAGTTGCACTGAAAAACTTAGAATTTACTGAAAAACCCGCATTAGACGAAATGCACAGTGTAGTATATTGTATATGAGTGAGTTGCACTGAAAAACTTAGAATTTACTGAAAAACCCGCATTAGACGAAATGCACAGTGTAGTACATTGTATATGAGTAAGTTGCACTGAAAAACTTAGAATTTACTGAAAAACCTGCATTAGAGGAAATGCACAGTGTAGTACATTGTATATGAGTGAGTTGCACTGAAAAACTTAGAATTTACTGAAAAACCCGCATTAGACGAAATGCACAGTGTAGTACATTGTATATGAGTGAGTTGCACTGAAAAACTTAGAATTTACTGAAAAACCCGCATTAGACGAAATGTACAGTGTAGTACATAATATATGAGTGAGTTGCACTGAAAAACTTAGAATTTACTGAAAAACCCGCTTTAGACGAAATGCACAGTGTAGTACATAGTATATGAGGGAGTTGCACTGAAAAACTTAGAATTTACTGAAAAACCCGCATTAGACGAAATGCACAGTATAGTACATTGTGTATGAGTGAGTTGCACTGAAAAACTTAGAATTTACTGAAAAACCCGCATTAGATGAAATGCACAGTGTAGTACATTGTATATGAGTGAGTTGCACTGAAAAACTTAGAATTTACTGAAAAACCCGCATTAGACGAAATGCACAGTGTAGTACATTGTATATGAGTGAGTTGCACTGAAAAACTTAGAATTTACTGAAAAACCCGCATTAGACGAAATGCACAGTGTAGTACATTGTATATGAGTGAGTTGCACTGAAAAACTTAGAATTTACTGAAAAACCTGCATTAGAGGAAATGCACAGTGTAGTACATTGTATATGAGTGAGTTGCACTGAAAAACTTAGAATTTACTGAAAAACCCGCATTAGACGAAATGCACAGTGTAGTACATTGTATATGAGTGAGTTGCACTGAAAAACTTAGAATTTACTGAAAAACCCGCATTAGACGAAATGTACAGTGTAGTACATAATATATGAGTGAGTTGCACTGAAAAACTTAGAATTTACTGAAAAACCCGCTTTAGACGAAATGCACAGTGTAGTACATAGTATATGAGGGAGTGGCACTGAAAAACTTAGAATTTACTGAAAAACCCGCATTAGACGAAATGCACAGTGTAGTACATTGTATATGAGTGAGTTGCACTGAAAAACTTAGAATTTTCTGAAAAACCCGCATTAGACGAAATGCACAGTGTAGTACATTGTATATGAGTGAGTTGCACTGAAAAACTTAGAATTTACTGAAAAACCCGCATTAGACGAAATGCATAGTGTAGTATATTGTATATGAGTGAGTTGCACTGAAAAACTTAGAATTTACTGAAAAACCCGCTTTAGACGAAATGCACAGTGTAGTACATTGTATATGAGTGAGTTGTATTGAAAAACTTAGAATTTACTGAAAAACCCGCATTAGACGAAATGCACAGTGTAGTACATTGTATATGAGTGAGTTGCACTGAAAAACTTAGAATTTACTGAAAAACCTGCATTAGACGAAATGCACAGTGTAGTACATTGTATATGAGTGAGTTGCACTGAACAACTTAGAATTTACTGAAAAACCCGCATTAGACGAAATGCACAGTGTAGTACATTGTATATGAGTGAGTTGCACTGAAAAACTTAGAATTTACTGAAAAACCCGCATTAGACGAAATGTACAATGTAGTACATAGTATATGAGTGAGTTGCACTGAAAAACTTAGAATTTACTGAAAAACCCGCGTTAGACGAAATGCACAGTGTAGTACATAGTATATGAGTGAGTTGCACTGAAAAACTTAGAATTTACTGAAAAACCCGCATTAGAGGAAATGCACAGTGTAGTACATTGTATATGAGTGAGTTGCACTGAAAAACTTAGAATTTACTGAAAAACCCGCATTAGACGAAATCCACAGTGTAGTACATTGTATATGAGTGAGTTGCACTGAAAAACTTAGAATTTACTGAAAAACCCGCATTAGACGAAATGTACAGTGTTGTACATAGTATATGAGTGAGTTGCACTGAAAAACTTAGAATTTACTGAAAAACCCGCATTAGACGAAATGCACAGTGTAGTACATAGTATATGAGTGAGTTGCACTGAAAAACTTAGAATTTACTGAAAAACCCGCATTAGACGAAATGCACAGTGTAGTACATTGTATATGAGTGAGTTGCACTGAAAAAGTTAGAATTTACTGAAAAACCCGCATTAGACGAAATGCACAGTGTAGTACATTGTATAAGAGTGAGTTGCACTGAAAAACTTAGAATTTACTGAAAAACCCGCATTAGACGAAATGCACAGTGTAGTACATTGTATATGAGTGAGTTGCACTGAAAAACTTAGAATTTACTGAAAAACCCGC
The DNA here is from genome assembly GCF_978045245.1 of Mus caroli. Taxonomy (NCBI): domain Eukaryota; kingdom Metazoa; phylum Chordata; class Mammalia; order Rodentia; family Muridae; genus Mus; species Mus caroli. Next base: position 391,787 of record NW_028227354.1, read on the forward strand.
ATTAGACGAAATGCACAGTATAGTACATTGTGTATGAGTGAGTTGCACTGAAAAACTTAGAATTTACTGAAAAACCCGCATTAGATGAAATGCACAGTGTAGTACATTGTATATGAGTGAGTTGCACTGAAAAACTTAGAATTTACTGAAAAACCCGCATTAGACGAAATGCACAGTGTAGTACATTGTATATGAGTGAGTTGCACTGAAAAACTTAGAATTTACTGAAAAACCCGCATTAGACGAAATGCACAGTGTAGTACATTGTATATGAGTGAGTTGCACTGAAAAACTTAGAATTTACTGAAAAACCTGCTTTATAGGAAATGCACAGTGTAGTACATTGTATATGAGTGAGTTGCACTGAAAAACTTAGAATTTACTGAAAAACCCGCATTAGACGAAATGCACAGTGTAGTACATTGTATATGAGTGAGTTGCACTGAAAAACTTAGAATTTACTGAAAAACCCGCATTAGACGAAATGTACAGTGTAGTACATAATATATGAGTGAGTTGCACTGAAAAACTTAGAATTTACTGAAAAACCCGCTTTAGACGAAATGCACAGTGTAGTACATAGTATATGAGGGAGTTGCACTGAAAAACTTAGAATTTACTGAAAAACCCGCATTAGACGAAATGCACAGTATAGTACATTGTGTATGAGTGAGTTGCACTGAAAAACTTAGAATTTACTGAAAAACCCGCATTAGACGAAATGCACAGTGTAGTACATTGTATAAGAGTGAGTTGCACTGAAAAACTTAGAATTTACTGAAAAACCCGCATTAGACGAAATGCACAGTGTAGTACATTGTATATGAGTGAGTTGCACTGAAAAACTTAGAATTTACTGAAAAACCCGCATTAGACGAAATGCACAGTATAGTACATTGTGTATGAGTGAGTTGCACTGAAAAACTTAGAATTTACTGAAAAAACCCGCATTAGATGAAATGCACAGTGTAGTACATTGTATATGAGTGAGTTGCACTGAAAAACTTAGAATTTACTGAAAAACCCGCATTAGACGAAATGCACAGTGTAGTACATTGTATATGAGTGAGTTGCACTGAAAAACTTAGAATTTACTGAAAAACCCGCATTAGACGAAATGCACAGTGTAGTACATTGTATATGAGTGAGTTGCACTGAAAAACTTAGAATTTACTGAAAAACCTGCTTTATAGGAAATGCACAGTGTAGTACATTGTATATGAGTGAGTTGCACTGAAAAACTTAGAATTTACTGAAAAACCCGCATTAGACGAAATGCACAGTGTAGTACATTGTATATGAGTGAGTTGCACTGAAAAACTTAGAATTTACTGAAAAACCCGCATTAGACGAAATGTACAGTGTAGTACATAATATATGAGTGAGTTGCACTGAAAAACTTAGAATTTACTGAAAAACCCGCTTTAGACGAAATGCACAGTGTAGTACATAGTATATGAGGGAGTTGCACTGAAAAACTTAGAATTTACTGAAAAACCCGCATTAGACGAAATGCACAGTATAGTACATTGTGTATGAGTGAGTTGCACTGAAAAACTTAGAATTTACTGAAAAACCCGCATTAGATGAAATGCACAGTGTAGTACATTGTATATGAGTGAGTTGCACTGAAAAACTTAGAATTTACTGAAAAACCCGCATTAGACGAAATGCACAGTGTAGTATATTGTATATGAGTGAGTTGCACTGAAAAACTTAGAATTTACTGAAAAACCCGCATTAGACGAAATGCACAGTGTAGTACATTGTATATGAGTAAGTTGCACTGAAAAACTTAGAATTTACTGAAAAACCTGCATTAGAGGAAATGCACAGTGTAGTACATTGTATATGAGTGAGTTGCACTGAAAAACTTAGAATTTACTGAAAAACCCGCATTAGACGAAATGCACAGTGTAGTACATTGTATATGAGTGAGTTGCACTGAAAAACTTAGAATTTACTGAAAAACCCGCATTAGACGAAATGTACAGTGTAGTACATAATATATGAGTGAGTTGCACTGAAAAACTTAGAATTTACTGAAAAACCCGCTTTAGACGAAATGCACAGTGTAGTACATAGTATATGAGGGAGTTGCACTGAAAAACTTAGAATTTACTGAAAAACCCGCATTAGACGAAATGCACAGTATAGTACATTGTGTATGAGTGAGTTGCACTGAAAAACTTAGAATTTACTGAAAAACCCGCATTAGATGAAATGCACAGTGTAGTACATTGTATATGAGTGAGTTGCACTGAAAAACTTAGAATTTACTGAAAAACCCGCATTAGACGAAATGCACAGTGTAGTACATTGTATATGAGTGAGTTGCACTGAAAAACTTAGAATTTACTGAAAAACCCGCATTAGACGAAATGCACAGTGTAGTACATTGTATATGAGTGAGTTGCACTGAAAAACTTAGAATTTACTGAAAAACCTGCATTAGAGGAAATGCACAGTGTAGTACATTGTATATGAGTGAGTTGCACTGAAAAACTTAGAATTTACTGAAAAACCCGCATTAGACGAAATGCACAGTGTAGTACATTGTATATGAGTGAGTTGCACTGAAAAACTTAGAATTTACTGAAAAACCCGCATTAGACGAAATGTACAGTGTAGTACATAATATATGAGTGAGTTGCACTGAAAAACTTAGAATTTACTGAAAAACCCGCTTTAGACGAAATGCACAGTGTAGTACATAGTATATGAGGGAGTGGCACTGAAAAACTTAGAATTTACTGAAAAACCCGCATTAGACGAAATGCACAGTGTAGTACATTGTATATGAGTGAGTTGCACTGAAAAACTTAGAATTTTCTGAAAAACCCGCATTAGACGAAATGCACAGTGTAGTACATTGTATATGAGTGAGTTGCACTGAAAAACTTAGAATTTACTGAAAAACCCGCATTAGACGAAATGCATAGTGTAGTATATTGTATATGAGTGAGTTGCACTGAAAAACTTAGAATTTACTGAAAAACCCGCTTTAGACGAAATGCACAGTGTAGTACATTGTATATGAGTGAGTTGTATTGAAAAACTTAGAATTTACTGAAAAACCCGCATTAGACGAAATGCACAGTGTAGTACATTGTATATGAGTGAGTTGCACTGAAAAACTTAGAATTTACTGAAAAACCTGCATTAGACGAAATGCACAGTGTAGTACATTGTATATGAGTGAGTTGCACTGAACAACTTAGAATTTACTGAAAAACCCGCATTAGACGAAATGCACAGTGTAGTACATTGTATATGAGTGAGTTGCACTGAAAAACTTAGAATTTACTGAAAAACCCGCATTAGACGAAATGTACAGTGTAGTACATAGTATATGAGTGAGTTGCACTGAAAAACTTAGAATTTACTGAAAAACCCGCGTTAGACGAAATGCACAGTGTAGTACATAGTATATGAGTGAGTTGCACTGAAAAACTTAGAATTTACTGAAAAACCCGCATTAGAGGAAATGCACAGTGTAGTACATTGTATATGAGTGAGTTGCACTGAAAAACTTAGAATTTACTGAAAAACCCGCATTAGACGAAATCCACAGTGTAGTACATTGTATATGAGTGAGTTGCACTGAAAAACTTAGAATTTACTGAAAAACCCGCATTAGACGAAATGTACAGTGTTGTACATAGTATATGAGTGAGTTGCACTGAAAAACTTAGAATTTACTGAAAAACCCGCATTAGACGAAATGCACAGTGTAGTACATAGTATATGAGTGAGTTGCACTGAAAAACTTAGAATTTACTGAAAAACCCGCATTAGACGAAATGCACAGTGTAGTACATTGTGTATGAGTGAGTTGCACTGAAAAACTTAGAATATACTGAAAAACCCGCATTAGACGAAATGCACAGTGTAGTACATTGAATATGAGTGCGTTGCACTGAAAAACTTAGAATTTACTGAAAAACCCGCATTAGACGAAATGCACAGTGTAGTACATAGTATATGAGTGAGTTGCACTGAAAAACTTAGAATTTACTGAAAAACCTGCATTAGAGGAAATGCACAGTGTAGTACATTGAATATGAGTGAGTTGCACTGAAAAACTTAGAATTTACTGAAAAACCCGCATTAGACGAAATGCACAGTGTAGTACATTGTATATGAGTGAGTTGCACTGAAAAACTTAGAATTTACTGAAAAACCCGCATTAGACGAAATATACAGTGTAGTACATAATATATGAGTGAGTTGCACTGAAAAACTTAGAATTTACTGAAAAACCCGCTTTAGACGAAATGCACAGTGTAGTACATAGTATATGAGGGAGTTGCACTGAAAAACTTAGAATTTACTGAAAAACCCGCATTAGACGAAATGCACAGTGTAGTACATTGTATATGAGTGAGTTGCACTGAAAAACTTAGAATTTACTGAAAAACCCGCTTTAGACGAAATGCACAGTGTAGTACATTGTATATGAGTGAGTTGCACTGAAAAACTTAGAATTTACTGAAAAACCCGCATTAGACGAAATGCACAGTGTAGTACATTGTATATGAGTGAGTTGACATGAAAAACGTAGAATTTACTGAAAAACCTGCATTAGAGGAAATGCACAGTGTAGTACATTGAATATGAGTGAGTTGCACTGAAAAACTTAGAATTTACTGAAAAACCCGCATTAGACGAAATGCACAGTATAGTACATTGTGTATGAGTGAGTTGCACTGAAAAACTTAGAATTTACTGAAAAACCCGCATTAGATGAAATGCACAGTGTAGTACATTGTATATGAGTGAGTTGCACTGAAAAACTTAGAATTTACTGAAAAACCCGCATTAGACGAAATGCACAGTGTAGTACATTGTATATGAGTGAGTTGCACTGAAAAACTTAGAATTTACTGAAAAACCCGCATTAGACGAAATGCACAGTGTAGTACATTGTATATGAGTGAGTTGCACTGAAAAACTTAGAATTTACTGAAAAACCTGCATTATAGGAAATGCACAGTGTAGTACATTGTATATGAGTGAGTTGCACTGAAAAACTTAGAATTTACTGAAAAACCCGCATTAGACGAAATGCACAGTGTAGTACATTGTATATGAGTGAGTTGCACTGAAAAACTTAGAATTTACTGAAAAACCCGCATTAGACGAAATATACAGTGTAGTACATAATATATGAGTGAGTTGCACTGAAAAACTTAGAATTTACTGAAAAACCCGCTTTAGACGAAATGCACAGTGTAGTACATAGTATATGAGGGAGTTGCACTGAAAAACTTAGAATTTACTGAAAAACCCGCATTAGACGAAATGTACAGTGTAGTACATAGTATATGAGTGAGTTGCACTGAAAAACTTAGAATTTACTGAAAAACCCGCATTAGACGAAATGCACAGTGTAGTACATTGTATATGAGTGAGTTGCACTGAAAAACTTAGAATTTACTGAAAAACCCGCATTAGACGAAATGCACAGTGTAGTACATTGTATATGAGTGAGTTGCACTGAAAAACTTAGAATTTACTGAAAAACCCGCATTAGACGAAATGCACAGTGTAGTACATTGTATATGAGTGAGTTGCACTGAAAAAGTTAGAATTTACTGAAAAACCCGCATTAGACGAAATGCACAGTGTAGTACATTGTATATGAGTGAGTTGCACTGAAAAACTTAGAATTTACTGAAAAACCCGCATTAGACGAAATGCACAGTGTAGTACATTGTATATGAGTGAGTTGCACTGAAAAACTTAGAATTTACTGAAAAACCCGCATTAGACGAAATGTACAGTGTTGTACATAGTATATGAGTGAGTTGCACTGAAAAACTTAGAATTTACTGAAAAACCCGCATTAGACGAAATGCACAGTGTAGTACATAGTATATGAGTGAGTTGCACTGAAAAACTTAGAATTTACTGAAAAACCCGCATTAGACGAAATGCACAGTGTAGTACATTGTGTATGAGTGAGTTGCACTGAAAAACTTAGAATATACTGAAAAACCCGCATTAGACGAAATGCACAGTGTAGTACATTGAATATGAGTGCGTTGCACTGAAAAACTTAGAATTTACTGAAAAACCCGCATTAGACGAAATGCACAGTGTAGTACATAGTATATGAGTGAGTTGCACTGAAAAACTTAGAATTTACTGAAAAACCTGCATTAGAGGAAATGCACAGTGTAGTACATTGAATATGAGTGAGTTGCACTGAAAAACTTAGAATTTACTGAAAAACCCGCATTAGACGAAATGCACAGTGTAGTACATTGTATATGAGTGAGTTGCACTGAAAAACTTAGAATTTACTGAAAAACCCGCATTAGACGAAATATACAGTGTAGTACATAATATATGAGTGAGTTGCACTGAAAAACTTAGAATTTACTGAAAAACCCGCTTTAGACGAAATGCACAGTGTAGTACATAGTATATGAGGGAGTTGCACTGAAAAACTTAGAATTTACTGAAAAACCCGCATTAGACGAAATGCACAGTGTAGTACATTGTATATGAGTGAGTTGCACTGAAAAACTTAGAATTTACTGAAAAACCCGCTTTAGACGAAATGCACAGTGTAGTACATTGTATATGAGTGAGTTGCACTGAAAAACTTAGAATTTACTGAAAAACCCGCATTAGACGAAATGCACAGTGTAGTACATTGTATATGAGTGAGTTGACATGAAAAACGTAGAATTTACTGAAAAACCTGCATTAGAGGAAATGCACAGTGTAGTACATTGAATATGAGTGAGTTGCACTGAAAAACTTAGAATTTACTGAAAAACCCGCATTAGACGAAATGCACAGTATAGTACATTGTGTATGAGTGAGTTGCACTGAAAAACTTAGAATTTACTGAAAAACCCGCATTAGATGAAATGCACAGTGTAGTACATTGTATATGAGTGAGTTGCACTGAAAAACTTAGAATTTACTGAAAAACCCGCATTAGACGAAATGCACAGTGTAGTACATTGTATATGAGTGAGTTGCACTGAAAAACTTAGAATTTACTGAAAAACCCGCATTAGACGAAATGCACAGTGTAGTACATTGTATATGAGTGAGTTGCACTGAAAAACTTAGAATTTACTGAAAAACCTGCATTATAGGAAATGCACAGTGTAGTACATTGTATATGAGTGAGTTGCACTGAAAAACTTAGAATTTACTGAAAAACCCGCATTAGACGAAATGCACAGTGTAGTACATTGTATATGAGTGAGTTGCACTGAAAAACTTAGAATTTACTGAAAAACCCGCATTAGACGAAATATACAGTGTAGTACATAATATATGAGTGAGTTGCACTGAAAAACTTAGAATTTACTGAAAAACCCGCTTTAGACGAAATGCACAGTGTAGTACATAGTATATGAGGGAGTTGCACTGAAAAACTTAGAATTTACTGAAAAACCCGCATTAGACGAAATGTACAGTGTAGTACATAGTATATGAGTGAGTTGCACTGAAAAACTTAGAATTTACTGAAAAACCCGCATTAGACGAAATGCACAGTGTAGTACATTGTATATGAGTGAGTTGCACTGAAAAACTTAGAATTTACTGAAAAACCCGCATTAGACGAAATGCACAGTGTAGTACATTGTATATGAGTGAGTTGCACTGAAAAACTTAGAATTTACTGAAAAACCCGCATTAGACGAAATGCACAGTGTAGTACATTGTATATGAGTGAGTTGCACTGAAAAAGTTAGAATTTACTGAAAAACCCGCATTAGACGAAATGCACAGTGTAGTACATTGTATATGAGTGAGTTGCACTGAAAAACTTAGAATTTACTGAAAAACCCGCATTAGACGAAATGCACAGTGTAGTACATAATATATGAGTGAGTTGCACTGAAAAACTTAGAATTTACTGAAAAACCCGCATTAGACGAAATGCACAGTGTAGTACATAGTATATGAGTGAGTTGCACTGAAAAACTTAGAATTTACTGAAAAACCCGCATTAGATGAAATGCACAGTGTAGTACATTGTATATGAGTGAGTTGCACTGAAAAACTTAGAATTTACTGAAAAACCCGCATTAGACGAAATGCACAGTGTAGTACATTGTATATGAGTGAGTTGCACTGAAAAACTTAGAATTTACTGAAAAACCCGCATTAGACGAAATGCACAGTTTAGTACATTGTATATGAGTGAGTTGCACTGAAAAACTTAGAATTTACTGAAAAACCCGCATTATAGGAAATGCACAGTGTAGTACATTGTATATGAGTGAGTTGTATTGAAAAACTTAGAATTTACTGAAAAACCCGCATTAGACGAAATGCACAGTGTAGTACATTGTATATGAGTGAGTTGCACTGAAAAACTTAGAATTTACTGAAAAACCCGCATTAGACGAAATGTACAGTGTAGTACATAATATATGAGTGAGTTGCACTGAAAAACTTAGAATTTACTGAAAAACCCGCTTTAGACGAAATGCACAGTGTAGTACATAGTATATGAGGGAGTTGCACTGAAAAACTTAGAATTTACTGAAAAACCCGCATTAGACGAAATGCACAGTATAGTACATTGTGTATGAGTGAGTTGCACTGAAAAACTTAGAATTTACTGAAAAACCCGCATTAGATGAAATGCACAGTGTAGTACATTGTATATGAGTGAGTTGCACTGAAAAAGTTAGAATTTACTGAAAAACCCGCATTAGACGAAATGCACAGTGTAGTACATTGTATATGAGTGAGTTGCACTGAAAAACTTAGAATTTACTGAAAAACCCGCATTAGACGAAATGCACAGTGTAGTACATTGTATATGAGTGAGTTGCACTGAAAAACTTAGAATTTACTGAAAAACCTGCATTAGAGGAAATGCACAGTGTAGTACATTGTATATGAGTGAGTTGCACTGAAAAACTTAGAATTTACTGAAAAACCCGCATTAGACGAAATGCACAGTGTAGTACATTGTATATGAGTGAGTTGCACTGAAAAACTTAGAATTTACTGAAAAACCCGCATTAGACGAAATGTACAGTGTAGTACATAATATATGAGTGAGTTGCACTGAAAAACTTAGAATTTACTGAAAAACCCGCTTTAGACGAAATGCACAGTGTAGTACATTGTATATGAGTGAGTTGCACTGAAAAACTTAGAATTTACTGAAAAACCCGCATTAGACGAAATGCACAGTATAGTACATTGTGTATGAGTGAGTTGCACTGAAAAACTTAGAATTTACTGAAAAACCCGCATTAGATGAAATGCACAGTGTAGTACATTGTATATGAGTGAGTTGCACTGAAAAACTTAGAATTTACTGAAAAACCCGCATTAGACGAAATGCACAGTGTAGTACATTGTATATGAGTGAGTTGCACTGAAAAACTTAGAATTTACTGAAAAACCCGCATTAGACGAAATGCACAGTGTAGTACATTGTATATGAGTGAGTTGCACTGAAAAACTTAGAATTTACTGAAAAACCTGCATTAGAGGAAATGCACAGTGTAGTACATTGTATATGAGTGAGTTGCACTGAAAAACTTAGAATTTACTGAAAAACCCGCATTAGACGAAATGCACAGTGTAGTACATTGTATATGAGTGAGTTGCACTGAAAAACTTAGAATTTACTGAAAAACCCGCATTAGACGAAATGTACAGTGTAGTACATAATATATGAGTGAGTTGCACTGAAAAACTTAGAATTTACTGAAAAACCCGCTTTAGACGAAATGCACAGTGTAGTACATAGTATATGAGGGAGTGGCACTGAAAAACTTAGAATTTACTGAAAAACCCGCATTAGACGAAATGCACAGTGTAGTACATTGTATATGAGTGAGTTGCACTGAAAAACTTAGAATTTTCTGAAAAACCCACATTAGACGAAATGCACAGTGTAGTACATTGTATATGAGTGAGTTGCACTGAAAAACTTAGAATTTACTGAAAAACCCGCATTAGACGAAATGCACAGTGTAGTACATTGTATATGAGTGAGTTGCACTGAAAAACGTAGAATTTACTGAAAAACCCGCTTTAGACGAAATGCACAGTGTAGTACATTGTATATGAGTGAGTTGCACTGAAAAACTTAGAATTTTCTGAAAAACCCGCATTAGACGAAATGCACAGTGTAGTACATTGTATATGAGTGAGTTGCACTGAAAAACTTAGAATTTACTGAAAAACCCGCATTAGACGAAATGCACAGTGTAGTATATTGTATATGAGTGAGTTGCACTGAAAAACGTAGAATTTACTGAAAAACCCGCTTTAGACGAAATGCACAGTGTAGTACATTGTATATGAGTGAGTTGTATTGAAAAACTTAGAATTTACTGAAAAACCCGCATTAGACGAAATGCACAGTGTAGTACATTGTATATAAGTGAGTTGCACTGAAAAACTTAGAATTTACTGAAAAACCTGCATTAGACGAAATGCACAGTGTAGTACATTGTATATGAGTGAGTTGCACTGAACAACTTAGAATTTACTGAAAAACCCGCATTAGACGAAATGCACAGTGTAGTACATTGTATATGAGTGAGTTGCACTGAAAAACTTAGAATTTACTGAAAAACCCGCATTAGACGAAATGTACAGTGTAGTACATAGTATATGAGTGAGTTGCACTGAAAAACTTAGAATTTACTGAAAAACCCGCATTAGACGAAATGCACAGTGTAGTACATTGTATATGAGTGACTTGCACTGAAAAAGTTAGAATTTACTGAAAAACCCGCATTAGACGAAATGCACAGTGTAGTACATAGTATATGAGTGAGTTGCACTGAAAAACTTAGAATTTACTGAAAAACCCGCATTAGACGAAATGCACAGTGTAGTACATTGTATATGAGTGAGTTGCACTGAAAAAGTTAGAATTTACTGAAAAACCCGCATTAGACGAAATGCACAGTGTAGTACATTGTATATGAGTGAGTTGCACTGAAAAACTTAGAATTTACTGAAAAACCCGCATTAGACGAAATGCACAGTGTAGTACATTGTATATGAGTGAGTTGCACTGAAAAACTTAGAATTTACTGAAAAACCCGCATTAGACGAAATGCACAGTATAGTACATTGTGTATGAGTGAGTTGCACTGAAAAACTTAGAATTTACTGAAAAACCCGCATTAGATGAAATGCACAGTGTAGTACATTGTATATGAGTGAGTTGCACTGAAAAACTTAGAATTTACTGAAAAACCCGCATTAGACGAAATGCACAGTGTAGTACATTGTATATGAGTGAGTTGTATTGAAAAACTTAGAATTTACTGAAAAACCCGCATTAGACGAAATGCACAGTGTAGTACATTGTATATAAGTGAGTTGCACTGAAAAACTTAGAATTTACTGAAAAACCTGCATTAGACGAAATGCACAGTGTAGTACATTGTATATGAGTGAGTTGCACTGAACAACTTAGAATTTACTGAAAAACCCGCATTAGACGAAATGCACAGTGTAGTACATTGTATATGAGTGAGTTGCACTGAAAAACTTAGAATTTACTGAAAAACCCGCATTAGACGAAATGTACAGTGTAGTACATAGTATATGAGTGAGTTGCACTGAAAAACTTAGAATTTACTGAAAAACCCGCATTAGACGAAATGCACAGTGTAGTACATTGTATATGAGTGACTTGCACTGAAAAAGTTAGAATTTACTGAAAAACCCGCATTAGACGAAATGCACAGTGTAGTACATAGTATATGAGTGAGTTGCACTGAAAAACTTAGAATTTACTGAAAAACCCGCATTAGACGAAATGCACAGTGTAGTACATTGTATATGAGTGAGTTGCACTGAAAAAGTTAGAATTTACTGAAAAACCCGCATTAGACGAAATGCACAGTGTAGTACATTGTATATGAGTGAGTTGCACTGAAAAACTTAGAATTTACTGAAAAACCCGCATTAGACGAAATGCACAGTGTAGTACATTGTATATGAGTGAGTTGCACTGAAAAACTTAGAATTTACTGAAAACCCCGCATTAGACGAAATGCACAGTATAGTACATTGTGTATGAGTGAGTTGCACTGAAAAACTTAGAATTTACTGAAAAACCCGCATTAGATGAAATGCACAGTGTAGTACATTGTATATGAGTGAGTTGCACTGAAAAACTTAGAATTTACTGAAAAACCCGCATTAGACGAAATGCACAGTGTAGTACATTGTATATGAGTGAGTTGCACTGAAAAACTTAGAATTTACTGAAAAACCCGCATTAGACGAAATGCACAGTGTAGTACATTGTATATGAGTGAGTTGCACTGAAAAACTTAGAATTTACTGAAAAACCTGCATTATAGGAAATGCACAGTGTAGTACATTGTATATGAGTGAGTTGCACTGAAAAACTTAGAATTTACTGAAAAACCCGCATTAGACGAAATGCACAGTGTAGTACATTGTATATGAGTGAGTTGCACTGAAAAACTTAGAATTTACTAAAAAACCCGCATTAGACGAAATGTACAGTGTAGTACATAATATATGAGTGAGTTGCACTGAAAAACTTAGAATTTACTGAAAAACCCGCTTTAGACGAAATGCACAGTGTAGTACATAGTATATGAGGGAGTTGCACTGAAAAACTTAGAATTTACTGAAAAACCCGCATTAGACGAAATGCACAGTGTAGTACATTGTATATGAGTGAGTTGCACTGAAAAACGTAGAATTTACTGAAAAACCCGCTTTAGACGAAATGCACAGTGTAGTACATTGTATATGAGTGAGTTGCACTGAAAAACTTAGAATTTACTGAAAAACCCGCATTAGACGAAATGCACAGTTTAGTACATTGTATATGAGTGAGTTGACATGAAAAACGTAGAATTTACTGAAAAACCCACATTAGACGAAATGCACAGTGTAGTACATTGTATATGAATGAGTTGTATTGAAAAACTTAGAATTTACTGAAAAACCCGCATTAGACGAAATGCACAGTGTAGTACATTGTGTATGAGTGAGTTGCACTGAAAAACTTAGAATTTACTGAAAAACCCGCATTAGACGAAATGCACAGTGTAGTACATTGTATATGAGTGAGTTGCACTGAAAAACTTAGAATTTACTGAAAAACCCGCATTAGACGAAATGCACAGTGTAGTACATTGTATATGAGTGAGTTGCACTGAAAAAGTTAGAATTTACTGAAAAACCCGCATTAGACGAAATGCACAGTGTAGTACATAGTATATGAGTGAGTTGCACTGAAAAACTTAGAATTTACTGAAAAACCTGCATTAGACGAAATGCACAGTGTAGTACATTGTATATGAGTGAGTTGCACTGAAAAACTTAGAATTTACTGAAAAACCCGCATTAGACGAAATGCACAGTGTAGTACATTGTATATGAGTGAGTTGCACTGAAAAACTTAGAATTTACTGAAAAACCCGCATTAGACGAAATGTACAGTGTAGTACATAATATATGAGTGAGTTGCACTGAAAAACTTAGAATTTACTGAAAAACCCGCTTTAGACGAAATGCACAGTGTAGTACATAGTATATGAGGGAGTTGCACTGAAAAACTTAGAATTTACTGAAAAACCCGCATTAGACGAAATGCACAGTATAGTACATTGTGTATGAGTGAGTTGCACTGAAAAACTTAGAATTTACTGAAAAACCCGCATTAGATGAAATGCACAGTGTAGTACATTGTATATGAGTGAGTTGCACTGAAAAACTTAGAATTTACTGAAAAACCCGCATTAGACGAAATGCACAGTGTAGTACATTGTATATGAGTGAGTTGCACTGAAAAACTTAGAATTTACTGAAAAACCCGCATTAGACGAAATGCACAGTGTAGTACATAGTATATGAGTGAGTTGCACTGAAAAACTTAGAATTTACTGAAAAACCCGCATTAGAGGAAATGCACAGTGTAGTACATTGTATATGAGTGAGTTGCACTGAAAAACTTAGAATTTACTGAAAAACCCGCATTAGACGAAATGCACAGTGTAGTACATTGTATATGAGTGAGTTGCACTGAAAAACTTAGAATTTACTGAAAAACCCGCATTAGACGAAATGTACAGTGTAGTACATAATATATGAGTGAGTTGCACTGAAAAACTTAGAATTTACTGAAAAACCCGCTTTAGACGAAATGCACAGTGTAGTACATAGTATATGAGGGAGTGGCACTGAAAAACTTAGAATTTACTGAAAAACCCGCATTAGACGAAATGCACAGTGTAGTACATTGTATATGAGTGAGTTGCACTGAAAAACTTAGAATTTACTGAAAAACCCGCATTAGACGAAATGCACAGTGTAGTACATTGTATATGAGTGAGTTGCACTGAAAAACTTAGAATTTACTGAAAAACCCGCATTAGACGAAATGCACAGTGTAGTACATAATATATGAGTGAGTTGCACTGAAAAACTTAGAATTTACTGAAAAACCCGCTTTAGACGAAATGCACAGTGTAGTACATTGTATATGAGTGAGTTGCACTGAAAAACTTAGAATTTACTGAAAAACCCGCATTAGACGAAATGCACAGTATAGTACATTGTGTATGAGTGAGTTGCACTGAAAAACTTAGAATTTACTGAAAAACCTGCATTAGACGAAATGCACAGTGTAGTACATTGTATATGAGTGAGTTGCACTGAACAACTTAGAATTTACTGAAAAACCCGCATTAGACGAAATGCACAGTGTAGTACATTGTATATGAGTGAGTTGCACTGAAAAACTTAGAATTTACTGAAAAACCCGCATTAGACGAAATGTACAGTGTAGTACATAGTATATGAGTGAGTTGCACTGAAAAACTTAGAATTTACTGAAAAACCCGCGTTAGACGAAATGCACAGTGTAGTACATAGTATATGAGTGAGTTGCACTGAAAAACTTAGAATTTACTGAAAAACCCGCATTAGAGGAAATGCACAGTGTAGTACATTGTATATGAGTGAGTTGCACTGAAAAACTTAGAATTTACTGAAAAACCCGCATTAGACGAAATCCACAGTGTAGTACATTGTATATGAGTGAGTTGCACTGAAAAACTTAGAATTTACTGAAAAACCCGCATTAGACGAAATGTACAGTGTTGTACATAGTATATGAGTGAGTTGCACTGAAAAACTTAGAATTTACTGAAAAACCCGCATTAGACGAAATGCACAGTGTAGTACATAGTATATGAGTGAGTTGCACTGAAAAACTTAGAATTTACTGAAAAACCCGCATTAGACGAAATGCACAGTGTAGTACATTGTGTATGAGTGAGTTGCACTGAAAAACTTAGAATATACTGAAAAACCCGCATTAGACGAAATGCACAGTGTAGTACATTGAATATGAGTGCGTTGCACTGAAAAACTTAGAATTTACTGAAAAACCCGCATTAGACGAAATGCACAGTGTAGTACATAGTATATGAGTGAGTTGCACTGAAAAACTTAGAATTTACTGAAAAACCTGCATTAGAGGAAATGCACAGTGTAGTACATTGAATATGAGTGAGTTGCACTGAAAAACTTAGAATTTACTGAAAAACCTGCATTAGACGAAATGCACAGTGTAGTACATTGTATATGAGTGAGTTGCACTGAACAACTTAGAATTTACTGAAAAACCCGCATTAGACGAAATGTACCGTGTAGTACATAATATATGAGTGAGTTGCACTGAAAAACTTAGAATTTACTGAAAAACCCGCTTTAGACGAAATGCACAGTGTAGTACATAGTATATGAGGGAGTTGCACTGAAAAACTTAGAATTTACTGAAAAACCCGCATTAGACGAAATGCACAGTGTAGTACATTGTATATGAGTGAGTTGCACTGAAAAACGTAGAATTTACTGAAAAACCCGCTTTAGACGAAATGCACAGTGTAGTACATTGTATATGAGTGAGTTGCACTGAAAAACTTAGAATTTACTGAAAAACCCGCATTAGACGAAATGCACAGTGTAGTATATTGTATATGAGTGAGTTGCACTGAAAAACTTAGAATTTACTGAAAAACCCGCATTAGACGAAATGCACAGTGTAGTACATTGTATATGAATGAGTTGTATTGAAAAACTTAGAATTTACTGAAAACCCGCATTAGACGAAATGCACAGTATAGTACATTGTGTATGAGTGAGTTGCACTGAAAAACTTAGAATTTACTGAAAAACCCGCATTAGATGAAATGCACAGTGTAGTACATTGTATATGAGTGAGTTGCACTGAAAAACTTAGAATTTACTGAAAAACCCGCATTAGACGAAATGCACAGTGTAGTACATTGTATATGAGTGAGTTGCACTGAAAAACTTAGAATTTACTGAAAAACCTGCATTAGAGGAAATGCACAGTGTAGTACATTGTATATGAGTGAGTTGCACTGAAAAACTTAGAATTTACTGAAAAACCCGCATTAGACGAAATGCACAGTGTAGTACATTGTATATGAGTGAGTTGCACTGAAAAACTTAGAATTTACTGAAAAACCCGCATTAGACGAAATGTACAGTGTAGTACATAATATATGAGTGAGTTGCACTGAAAAACTTAGAATTTACTGAAAAACCCGCTTTAGACGAAATGCACAGTGTAGTACATAGTATATGAGGGAGTGGCACTGAAAAACTTAGAATTTACTGAAAAACCCGCATTAGACGAAATGCACAGTGTAGTACATTGTATATGAGTGAGTTGCACTGAAAAACTTAGAATTTTCTGAAAAACCCGCATTAGACGAAATGCACAGTGTAGTACATTGTATATGAGTGAGTTGCACTGAAAAACTTAGAATTTACTGAAAAACCCGCATTAGACGAAATGCATAGTGTAGTATATTGTATATGAGTGAGTTGCACTGAAAAACTTAGAATTTACTGAAAAACCCGCTTTAGACGAAATGCACAGTGTAGTACATTGTATATGAGTGAGTTGTATTGAAAAACGTAGAATTTACTGAAAAACCCGCATTAGACGAAATGCACAGTGTAGTACATTGTATATGAGTGAGTTGCACTGAAAAACTTAGAATTTACTGAAAAACCTGCATTAGACGAAATGCACAGTGTAGTACATTGTATATGAGTGAGTTGCACTGAACAACTTAGAATTTACTGAAAAACCCGCATTAGACGAAATGCACAGTGTAGTACATTGTATATGAGTGAGTTGCACTGAAAAACTTAGAATTTACTGAAAAACCCGCATTAGACGAAATGTACAGTGTAGTACATAGTATATGAGTGAGTTGCACTGAAAAACTTAGAATTTACTGAAAAACCCGCGTTAGACGAAATGCACAGTGTAGTACATAGTATATGAGTGAGTTGCACTGAAAAACTTAGAATTTACTGAAAAACCCGCATTAGAGGAAATGCACAGTGTAGTACATTGTATATGAGTGAGTTGCACTGAAAAACTTAGAATTTACTGAAAAACCCGCATTAGACGAAATCCACAGTGTAGTACATTGTATATGAGTGAGTTGCACTGAAAAACTTAGAATTTACTGAAAAACCCGCATTAGACGAAATGTACAGTGTTGTACATAGTATATGAGTGAGTTGCACTGAAAAACTTAGAATTTACTGAAAAACCCGCATTAGACGAAATGCACAGTGTAGTACATAGTATATGAGTGAGTTGCACTGAAAAACTTAGAATTTTCTGAAAAACCCGCATTAGACGAAATGCACAGTGTAGTACATTGTATATGAGTGAGTTGCACTGAAAAACTTAGAATTTACTGAAAAACCCGCATTAGACGAAATGCATAGTGTAGTATATTGTATATGAGTGAGTTGCACTGAAAAACTTAGAATTTACTGAAAAACCCGCTTTAGACGAAATGCACAGTGTAGTACATTGTATATGAGTGAGTTGTATTGAAAAACTTAGAATTTACTGAAAAACCCGCATTAGACGAAATGCACAGTGTAGTACATTGTATATGAGTGAGTTGCACTGAAAAACTTAGAATTTACTGAAAAACCTGCATTAGACGAAATGCACAGTGTAGTACATTGTATATGAGTGAGTTGCACTGAACAACTTAGAATTTACTGAAAAACCCGCATTAGACGAAATGCACAGTGTAGTACATTGTATATGAGTGAGTTGCACTGAAAAACTTAGAATTTACTGAAAAACCCGCATTAGACGAAATGTACAGTGTAGTACATAGTATATGAGTGAGTTGCACTGAAAAACTTAGAATTTACTGAAAAACCCGCGTTAGACGAAATGCACAGTGTAGTACATAGTATATGAGTGAGTTGCACTGAAAAACTTAGAATTTACTGAAAAACCCGCATTAGAGGAAATGCACAGTGTAGTACATTGTATATGAGTGAGTTGCACTGAAAAACTTAGAATTTACTGAAAAACCCGCATTAGACGAAATCCACAGTGTAGTACATTGTATATGAGTGAGTTGCACTGAAAAACTTAGAATTTTCTGAAAAACCCGCATTAGACGAAATGTACAGTGTTGTACATAGTATATGAGTGAGTTGCACTGAAAAACTTAGAATTTACTGAAAAACCCGCATTAGACGAAATGCACAGTGTAGTACATAGTATATGAGTGAGTTGCACTGAAAAACTTAGAATTTACTGAAAAACCCGCATTAGACGAAATGCACAGTGTAGTACATTGTGTATGAGTGAGTTGCACTGAAAAACTTAGAATATACTGAAAAACCCGCATTAGACGAAATGCACAGTGTAGTACATTGTATATGAGTGAGTTGCACTGAAAAACTTAGAATTTACTGAAAAACCCGCATTAGACGAAATGCACAGTGTAGTACATTGTATATGAGTGAGTTGCACTGAAAAACTTAGAATTTACTGAAAAACCCGCATTAGACGAAATGCACAGTGTAGTACATTGTATATGAGTGAGTTGACATGAAAAACGTAGAATTTACTGAAAAACCCGCATTAGACGAAATGCACAGTGTAGTACATTGTATATGAATGAGTTGTATTGAAAAACTTAGAATTTACTGAAAAACCCGCATTAGACGAAATGCACAGTATAGTACATTGTGTATGAGTGAGTTGCACTGAAAAACTTAGAATTTACTGAAAAACCCGCATTAGATGAAATGCACAGTGTAGTACATTGTATATGAGTGAGTTGCACTGAAAAACTTAGAATTTACTGAAAAACCCGCATTAGACGAAATGCACAGTGTAGTACATTGTATATGAGTGAGTTGCACTGAAAAACTTAGAATTTACTGAAAAACCCGCATTAGACGAAATGCACAGTGTAGTACATTGTATATGAGTGAGTTGCACTGAAAAACTTAGAATTTACTGAAAAACCTGCATTATAGGAAATGCACAGTGTAGTATATTGTATATGAGTGAGTTGCACTGAAAAACTTAGAATTTACTGAAAAACCCGCATTAGACGAAATGCACAGTGTAGTATATTGTATATGAGTGAGTTGCACTGAAAAACTTAGAATTTACTGAAAAACCCGCATTAGATGAAATGCACAGTGTAGTACATTGTATATGAGTGAGTTGCACTGAAAAACTTAGAATTTACTGAAAAACCCGCATTAGACGAAATGCACAGTGTAGTACATTGTATATGAGTGAGTTGCACTGAAAAACTTAGAATTTACTGAAAAACCCGCATTAGACGAAATGCACAGTGTAGTACATTGTATATGAGTGAGTTGCACTGAAAAACTTAGAATTTACTGAAAAACCTGCATTATAGGAAATGCACAGTGTAGTATATTGTATATGAGTGAGTTGCACTGAAAAACTTAGAATTTACTGAAAAACCCGCATTAGACGAAATGCACAGTGTAGTATATTGTATATGAGTGAGTTGCACTGAAAAACTTAGAATTTACTGAAAAACCCGCATTAGACGAAATATACAGTGTAGTACATAATATATGAGTGAGTTGCACTGAAAAACTTAGAATTTACTGAAAAACCCGCTTTAGACGAAATGCACAGTGTAGTACATAGTATATGAGGGAGTTGCACTGAAAAACTTAGAATTTACTGAAAAACCCGCATTAGACGAAATGTACCGTGTAGTACATAATATATGAGTGAGTTGCACTGAAAAACTTAGAATTTACTGAAAAACCCGCTTTAGACGAAATGCACAGTGTAGTACATAGTATATGAGGGAGTTGCACTGAAAAACTTAGAATTTACTGAAAAACCCGCATTAGACGAAATGCACAGTGTAGTACATTGTATATGAGTGAGTTGCACTGAAAAACGTAGAATTTACTGAAAAACCCGCTTTAGACGAAATGCACAGTGTAGTACATTGTATATGAGTGAGTTGCACTGAAAAACTTAGAATTTACTGAAAAACCCGCATTAGACGAAATGCACAGTGTAGTACATTGTATATGAGTGAGTTGACATGAGAAACGTAGAATTTACTGAAAAACCCGCATTAGACGAAATGCACAGTGTAGTACATTGTATATGAATGAGTTGTATTGAAAAACTTAGAATTTACTGAAAAACCCGCATTAGACGAAATGCACAGTATAGTACATTGTGTATGAGTGAGTTGCACTGAAAAACTTAGAATTTACTGAAAAACCCGCATTAGATGAAATGCACAGTGTAGTACATTGTATATGAGTGAGTTGCACTGAAAAACTTAGAATTTACTGAAAAACCCGCATTAGACGAAATGCACAGTGTAGTACATTGTATATGAGTGAGTTGCACTGAAAAACTTAGAATTTACTGAAAAACCTGCATTAGAGGAAATGCACAGTGTAGTACATTGTATATGAGTGAGTTGCACTGAAAAACTTAGAATTTACTGAAAAACCCGCATTAGACGAAATGCACAGTGTAGTACATTGTATATGAGTGAGTTGCACTGAAAAACTTAGAATTTACTGAAAAACCCGCATTAGACGAAATGTACAGTGTAGTACATAATATATGAGTGAGTTGCACTGAAAAACTTAGAATTTACTGAAAAACCCGCTTTAGACGAAATGCACAGTGTAGTACATAGTATATGAGGGAGTGGCACTGAAAAACTTAGAATTTACTGAAAAACCCGCATTAGACGAAATGCACAGTGTAGTACATTGTATATGAGTGAGTTGCACTGAAAAACTTAGAATTTTCTGAAAAACCCGCATTAGACGAAATGCACAGTGTAGTACATGGTATATGAGTGAGTTGCACTGAAAAACTTAGAATTTACTGAAAAACCCGCATTAGACGAAATGCATAGTGTAGTATATTGTATATGAGTGAGTTGCACTGAAAAACTTAGAATTTACTGAAAAACCCGCTTTAGACGAAATGCACAGTGTAGTACATTGTATATGAGTGAGTTGTATTGAAAAACTTAGAATTTACTGAAAAACCCGCATTAGACGAAATGCACAGTGTAGTACATTGTATATGAGTGAGTTGCACTGAAAAACTTAGAATTTACTGAAAAACCTGCATTAGACGAAATGCACAGTGTAGTACATTTGTATATGAGTGAGTTGCACTGAACAACTTAGAATTTACTGAAAAACCCGCATTAGACGAAATGCACAGTGTAGTACATTGTATATGAGTGAGTTGCACTGAAAAAACTTAGAATTTACTGAAAAACCCGCATTAGACGAAATGTACAGTGTAGTACATAGTATATGAGTGAGTTGCACTGAAAAACTTAGAATTTACTGAAAAACCCGCGTTAGACGAAATGCACAGTGTAGTACATAGTATATGAGTGAGTTGCACTGAAAAACTTAGAATTTACTGAAAAACCCGCATTAGAGGAAATGCACAGTGTAGTACATTGTATATGAGTGAGTTGCACTGAAAAACTTAGAATTTACTGAAAAACCCGCATTAGACGAAATCCACAGTGTAGTACATTGTATATGAGTGAGTTGCACTGAAAAACTTAGAATTTACTGAAAAACCCGCATTAGACGAAATGTACAGTGTTGTACATAGTATATGAGTGAGTTGCACTGAAAAACTTAGAATTTACTGAAAAACCCGCATTAGACGAAATGCACAGTGTAGTACATAGTATATGAGTGAGTTGCACTGAAAAACTTAGAATTTACTGAAAAACCCGCATTAGACGAAATGCACAGTGTAGTACATTGTGTATGAGTGAGTTGCACTGAAAAACTTAGAATATACTGAAAAACCCGCATTAGACGAAATGCACAGTGTAGTACATTGAATATGAGTGCGTTGCACTGAAAAACTTAGAATTTACTGAAAAACCCGCATTAGACGAAATGCACAGTGTAGTACATAGTATATGAGTGAGTTGCACTGAAAAACTTAGAATTTACTGAAAAACCTGCATTAGAGGAAATGCACAGTGTAGTACATTGAATATGAGTGAGTTGCACTGAAAAACTTAGAATTTACTGAAAAACCCGCATTAGACGAAATGCACAGTGTAGTACATTGTATATGAGTGAGTTGCACTGAAAAACTTAGAATTTACTGAAAAACCGCATTAGACGAAATGTACAGTGTAGTACATAATATATGAGTGAGTTGCACTGAAAAACTTAGAATTTACTGAAAAACCCGCTTTAGACGAAATGCACAGTGGTAGTACATAGTATATGAGGGAGTTGCACTGAAAAACTTAGAATTTACTGAAAAACCCGCATTAGACGAAATGCACAGTGTAGTACATTGTATATGAGTGAGTTGCACTGAAAAACGTAGAATTTACTGAAAAACCCGCTTTAAACGAAATGCACAGTGTAGTACATTGTATATGAGTGAGTTGCACTGAAAAACTTAGAATTTACTGAAAAACCCACATTAGACGAAATGCACAGTGTAGTACATTGTATATGAGTGAGTTGACATGAAAAACGTAGAATTTACTGAAAAACCCGCATTAGACGAAATGCACAGTGTAGTACATTGTATATGAATGAGTTGTATTGAAAAACTTAGAATTTACTGAAAAACCCGCATTAGACGAAATGCACAGTATAGTACATTGTGTAGAGTGAGTGCACTGAAAAACTTAGAATTTACTGAAAAACCCGCATTAGATGAAATGCACAGTGTAGTACATTGTATATGATTGAGTTGCACTGAAAAAACTTAGAATTTACTGAAAAACCCGCATTAGACGAAATGCACAGTGTAGTACATTGTATATGAGTGAGTTGCACTGAAAAACTTAGAATTTACTGAAAAACCCGCATTAGACGAAATGCACAGTGTAGAACATTGTATATGAGTGAGTTGCACTGAAAACTTAGAATTTACTGAAAAACCTGCATTATAGGAAATGCACAGTGTAGTATATTGTATATGAGTGAGTTGCACTGAAAAACTTAGAATTTACTGAAAAACCCGCATTAGACGAAATGCACAGTGTAGTACATTGTATATGAGTGAGTTGCACTGAAAAACTTAGAATTTACTGAAAAACCCGCATTAGACGAAATCCACAGTGTAGTACATTGTATATGAGTGAGTTGCACTGAAAAACTTAGAATTTACTGAAAAACCCGCATTAGACGAAATGTACAGTGTTGTACATAGTATATGAGTGAGTTGCACTGAAAAACTTAGAATTTACTGAAAAACCCGCATTAGACGAAATGCACAGTGTAGTACATAGTATATGAGTGAGTTGCACTGAAAAACTTAGAATTTACTGAAAAACCCGCATTAGACGAAATGCACAGTGTAGTACATTGTGTATGAGTGAGTTGCACTGAAAAACTTAGAATATACTGAAAAACCCGCATTAGACGAAATGCACAGTGTAGTACATTGAATATGAGTGCGTTGCACTGAAAAACTTAGAATTTACTGAAAAACCGCATTAGACGAAATGCACAGTGTAGTACATAGTATATGAGTGAGTTGCACTGAAAACTTAGCACTGAAAAACTTAGAATTTACTGAAAACCTGCATTAGAGGCACAGTGTAGTACATTGAATATGAGTGAGTTGCACTGAAAAACTTAGAATTTACTGAAAAACCCGCATTAGACGAAATGCACAGTGTAGTACATTGTATATGAGTGAGTTGCACTGAAAAACTTAGAATTTACTGAAAAACCCGCATTAGACGAAATGTACAGTGTAGTACATAATATATGAGTGAGTTGCACTGAAAAACTTAGAATTTACTGAAAAACCCGCTTTAGACGAAATGCACAGTGTGAGTACATAGTATATGAGGGAGTTGCACTGAAAAACTTAGAATTTACTGAAAAACCCGCATTAGACGAAATGCACAGTGTAGTACATTGTATATGAGTGAGTTGCACTGAAAAACGTAGAATTTACTGAAAAACCCGCTTTAAACGAAATGCACAGTGTAGTACATTGTATATGAGTGAGTTGCACTGAAAAACTTAGAATTTACTGAAAAAACCCGGCATTAGACGAAATGCACAGTGTAGTACATTGTATATGAGTGAGTTGACATGAAAAACGTAGAATTTACTGAAAAACCCGCATTAGACGAAAATGCACAGTGTAGTACATTGTATATGAATGAGTTGTATTGAAAAAACTTAGAATTTACTGAAAAACCCGCATTAGACGAAATGCACAGTATAGTACATTGTGTATGAGTGAGTTGCACTGAAAAACTTAGAATTTACTGAAAAACCTGCATTAGACGAAATGCACAGTGTAGTACATTGTATATGAGTGAGTTGCACTGAACAACTTAGAATTTACTGAAAAACCCGCATTAGACGAAATGCACAGTGTAGTACATTGTATATGAGTGAGTTTGCACTGAAAAACTTAGAATTTACTGAAAAACCCGCATTAGACGAAATGTACAGTGTAGTACATAGTATATGAGTGAGTTGCACTGAAAAACTTAGAATTTACTGAAAAACCCGCGTTAGACGAAATGCACAGTGTAGTACATAGTATATGAGTGAGTTGCACTGAAAAACTTAGAATTTACTGAAAAACCCGCATTAGAGGAAATGCACAGTGTAGTACATTGTATATGAGTGAGTTGCACTGAAAAACTTAGAATTTACTGAAAAACCCGCATTAGACGAAATCCACAGTGTAGTACATTGTATATGAGTGAGTTGCACTGAAAAACTTAGAATTTACTGAAAAACCCGCATTAGACGAAATGTACAGTGTTGTACATAGTATATGAGTGAGTTGCACTGAAAAACTTAGAATTTACTGAAAAACCCGCTTTAGACGAAATGCACAGTGTAGTACATAGTATTATGAGTGAGTTGCACTGAAAAAACTTAGAATTTACTGAAAAACCCGCATTAGACGAAATGCACAGTGTAGTACATTGTGTATGAGTGAGTTGCACTGAAAAACTTAGAA
>NW_028227354.1:417243-451578 GCF_978045245.1 Mus caroli
GTGTAGTACATTGTATATGAGTGAGTTGCACTGAAAAACTTAGAATTTACTGAAAAACCCGCATTAGACGAAATGCACAGTGTAGTACATTCTATATGAGTGAGTTGCACTGAAAAACTTAGAATTTACTGAAAAACCCGCATTAGACGAAATCCACAGTGTAGTACATTGTATATGAGTGAGTTGCACTGAAAAACTTAGAATTTACAGAAAAACCCGCATTAGACGAAATCCACAGTGTAGTACATTGTATATGAGTGAGTTGCACTGAAAAACTTAGAATTTACTGAAAAACCCGCATTAGACGAAATGTACAGTGTAGTATATTGTATATGAGTGAGTTGCACTGAAAAACTTAGAATTTACTGAAAAACCCGCATTAGACGAAATGCACAGTGTAGTATATTGTATATGAGTGAGTTGCACTGTAAAACTTAGAATTTACTGAAAAACCCGCATTAGACGAAATGCACAATGTAGTACATTGTATATGAGTGAGTTGCACTGAAAAACTTAGAATTTACTGAAAAACCCGCTTTAGACGAAATGTACAGTGTAGTACATAGTATATGAGTGAGTTGCACTGAAAAACTTAGAATTTACTGAAAAACCCGCATTAGACGAAATGCACAGTGTAGTACATTGTATATGAGTGAGTTGCACTGAAAAACTTAGAATTTACTGAAAAACCCGCATTAGACGAAATGCACAGTGTAGTACATTGTATATGAGTGAGTTGCACTGAAAAACTTAGAATTTACTGAAAAACCCGCATTAGACGAAATGCACAGTGTAGTACATTGTTATGAGTGAGTTGCACTGAAAAACTTAGAATTTACTGAAAAACCCGCATTAGATGAAATCCACAGTGTAGTACATTGTATATGAGTGAGTTGCACTGAAAAACTTAGAATTTACTGAAAAACCCGCATTAGACGAAATGCACAGTGTAGTACATAGTATATGAGTGAGTTGCACTGAAAAACTTAGAATTTACTGAAAAACCCGCATTAGACGAAATGCACAGTGTAGTACATTGTATATGTGTGATTTGCATTGAAAAACTTAGAATTTACTGAAAAACCCGCATTAGACGAAATGCGCAGTATAGTACATTGTATATGAGTGAGTTGCACTGAAAAACTTAGAATTTACTGAAAAACCCGCATTAGACGAAATGCACAGTGTAGTACATTGTATATGAGTGAGTTGCACTGAAAAAGTTAGAATTTACTGAAAAACCCGCATTAGACGAAATGCACAGTGTAGTACATTGTATATGAGTGAGTTGCACTGAAAAAGTTAGAATTTACTGAAAAACCCGCATTAGACGAAATGCACAGTGTAGTACATAGTATATGAGTGAGTTGCACTGAAAAACTTAGAATTTACTGAAAAACCCGCATTAGACGAAATGCACAGTGTAGTACATTGTATATGAGTGAGTTGCACTGAAAAACTTAGAATTTACTGAAAAACCCGCATTAGACGAAATGCACAGTGAAGTACATTGTATATGAGTGAGTTGCACTGAAATACTTAGAATTTACTGAAAACCCGCATTAAACGAATGCACAGTGTAGTACATAGTATATGAGTGAGTTGCACTGAAAAACTTAGAATTTACTGAAAAACCCGCATTAGACGAAATGCACAGTGTAGTACATAGTATATGAGTGAGTTGCACTGAAAAACTTAGAATTTACTGAAAAACCCGCATTAGACGAAATGCACAGTGTAGTACATTGTATATGAGTGAGTTGCACTGAAAAACTTAGAATTTACTGAAAAACCCGCATTAGACGAAATGCACAGTGTAGTACATTGTATATGAGTGAGTTGCACTGAAAAACTTAGAATTTACTGAAAAACCCGCATTTGACGAAATGCACAGTGTAGTACATTGTATATGAGTGAGTTGCACTGAAAAACTTAGAATTTACTGAAAAACCCGCATTAGACGAAATGCACAGTGTAGTACATTGTATATGAGTGAGTTGCACTGAAAAACTTAGAATTTACTGAAAAACCCGCATTAGACGAAATGCACAGTGTAGTACATTGTATATGAGTGAGTTGCACTGAAAAACTTAGAATTTTCTGAAAAACCCGCATTAGACGAAATGCACAGTGTAGTACATTGTATATGAGTGAGTTGCACTGAAAAACTTAGAATTTACTGAAAAACCCGCATTAGACGAAATGCACAGTGTAGTATATTGTATATGAGTGAGTTGCACTGAAAAACGTAGAATTTACTGAAAAACCCGCTTTAGACGAAATGCACAGTGTAGTACATTGTATATGAGTGAGTTGTATTGAAAAACTTAGAATTTACTGAAAAACCCGCATTAGAGGAAATGCACAGTGTAGTACATTGTATATGAGTGAGTTGCACTGAAAAACTTAGAATTTACTGAAAAACCCGCATTAGACGAAATCCACAGTGTAGTACATTGTATATGAGTGAGTTGCACTGAAAAACTTAGAATTTACTGAAAAACCCGCATTAGACGAAATGTACAGTGTTGTACATAGTATATGAGTGAGTTGCACTGAAAAACTTAGAATTTACTGAAAAACCCGCATTAGACGAAATGCACAGTGTAGTACATAGTATATGAGTGAGTTGCACTGAAAAACTTAGAATTTACTGAAAAACCCGCATTAGACGAAATGCACAGTGTAGTACATTGTGTATGAGTGAGTTGCACTGAAAAACTTAGAATATACTGAAAAACCCGCATTAGACGAAATGCACAGTGTAGTACATTGAATATGAGTGCGTTGCACTGAAAAACTTAGAATTTACTGAAAAACCCGCATTAGACGAAATGCACAGTGTAGTACATAGTATATGAGTGAGTTGCACTGAAAAACTTAGAATTTACTGAAAAACCCGCATTAGACGAAATGCACAGTGTAGTACATTGTATATGAGTGAGTTGCACTGAAAAAGTTAGAATTTACTGAAAAACCCGCATTAGACGAAATGCACAGTGTAGTACATAGTATATGAGTGAGTTGCACTGAAAAACTTAGAATTTACTGAAAAACCCGCATTAGACGAAATGCACAGTGTAGTACATTGTATATGAGTGAGTTGCACTGAAAAACTTAGAATTTACTGAAAAACCCGCATTAGACGAAATGCACAGTGTAGTACATTGTATATGAGTGAGTTGCACTGAAAAACTTAGAATTTACTGAAAAACCCGCATTTGACGAAATGCACAGTGTAGTACATTGTATATGAGTGAGTTGCACTGAAAAACTTAGAATTTACTGAAAAACCCGCATTAGACGAAATGCACAGTGTAGTACATTGTATATGAGTGAGTTGCACTGAAAAACTTAGAATTTACTGAAAAACCCGCATTAGACGAAATGCACAGTGTAGTACATTGTATATGAGTGAGTTGCACTGAAAAACTTAGAATTTACTGAAAAACCCGCATTAGACGAAATGCACAGTGTAGTACATTGTATATGAGTGAGTTGCACTGACAAACTTAGAATTTACTGAAAAACCCGCATTAGACGAAATGCACAGTGTAGTACATTGTATATGAGTGAGTTGCACTGAAAAACTTAGAATTTACTGAAAAACCCGCATTAGACGAAATGTACAGTGTAGTACATAATATATGAGTGAGTTGCACTGAAAAACTTAGAATTTACTGAAAAACCCGCTTTAGACGAAATGCACAGTGTAGTACATAGTATATGAGGGAGTTGCACTGAAAAACTTAGAATTTACTGAAAAACCCGCATTAGACGAAATGCACAGTGTAGTACATTGTATATGAGTGAGTTGCACTGAAAAACGTAGAATTTACTGAAAAACCCGCTTTAGACGAAATGCACAGTGTAGTACATTGTATATGAGTGAGTTGCACTGAAAAACTTAGAATTTACTGAAAAACCCGCATTAGACGAAATGCACAGTGTAGTACATTGTATATGAGTGAGTTGACATGAAAAACGTAGAATTTACTGAAAAACCCGCATTAGACGAAATGCACAGTGTAGTACATTGTATATGAATGAGTTGTATTGAAAAACTTAGAATTTACTGAAAAACCCGCATTAGACGAAATGCACAGTGTAGTACATTGTATATGAGTGAGTTGCACTGAAAAACTTAGAATTTACTGAAAAACCCGCATTAGACGAAATCCACAGTGTAGTACATAGTATATGAGTGAGTTGCACTGAAAAACTTAGAATTTACTGAAAAACCCGCATTAGACGAAATGCACAGTGTAGTACATTGTATATGAGTGAGTTGCACTGAAAAAGTTAGAATTTACTGAAAAACCCGCATTAGACGAAATGCACAGTGTAGTACATAGTATATGAGTGAGTTGCACTGAAAAACTTAGAATTTACTGAAAAACCCGCATTAGACGAAATGCACAGTGTAGTACATTGTATATGAGTGAGTTGCACTGAAAAAGTTAGAATTTACTGAAAAACCCGCATTAGACGAAATGCACAGTGTAGTACATTGTATATGAGTGAGTTGCACTGAAAAACTTAGAATTTACTGAAAAACCCGCATTAGACGAAATGCACAGTGTAGTACATTGTATATGAGTGAGTTGCACTGAAAAACTTAGAATTTACTGAAAAACCCGCATTAGACGAAATGCACAGTATAGTACATTGTGTATGAGTGAGTTGCACTGAAAAACTTAGAATTTACTGAAAAACCCGCATTAGATGAAATGCACAGTGTAGTACATTGTATATGAGTGAGTTGCACTGAAAAACTTAGAATTTACTGAAAAACCCGCATTAGACGAAATGCACAGTGTAGTACATTGTATATGAGTGAGTTGCACTGAAAAACTTAGAATTTACTGAAAAACCCGCATTAGACGAAATGCACAGTGTAGTACATTGTATATGAGTGAGTTGCACTGAAAAACTTAGAATTTACTGAAAAACCTGCATTAGAGGAAATGCACAGTGTAGTACATTGTATATGAGTGAGTTGCACTGAAAAACTTAGAATTTACTGAAAAACCCGCATTAGACGAAATGCACAGTGTAGTACATTGTATATGAGTGAGTTGCACTGAAAAACTTAGAATTTACTGAAAAACCCGCATTAGACGAAATGTACAGTGTAGTACATAATATATGAGTGAGTTGCACTGAAAAACTTAGAATTTACTGAAAAACCCGCTTTAGACGAAATGCACAGTGTAGTAAATAGTATATGAGGGACTTGCACTGAAAAACTTAGAATTTACTGAAAAACCCGCATTAGACGAAATGCACAGTGTAGTACATTGTATATGAGTGAGTTGCACTGAAAAACTTAGAATTTTCTGAAAAACCCGCATTAGACGAAATGCACAGTGTAGTACATTGTATATGAGTGAGTTGCACTGAAAAACTTAGAATTTACTGAAAAACCCGCATTAGACGAAATGCACAGTGTAGTATATTGTATATGAGTGAGTTGCACTGAAAAACGTAGAATTTACTGAAAAACCCGCTTTAGACGAAATGCACAGTGTAGTACATTGTATATGAGTGAGTTGTATTGAAAAACTTAGAATTTACTGAAAAACCCGCATTAGACGAAATGCACAGTGTAGTACATTGTATATGAGTGAGTTGCACTGAAAAACTTAGAATTTACTGAAAAACCTGCATTAGACGAAATGCACAGTGTAGTACATTGTATATGAGTGAGTTGCACTGAACAACTTAGAATTTACTGAAAAACCCGCATTAGACGAAATGCACAGTGTAGTACATTGTATATGAGTGAGTTGCACTGAAAAACTTAGAATTTACTGAAAAACCCGCATTAGACGAAATGTACAGTGTAGTACATAGTATATGAGTGAGTTGCACTGAAAAACTTAGAATTTACTGAAAAACCCGCGTTAGACGAAATGCACAGTGTAGTACATAGTATATGAGTGAGTTGCACTGAAAAACTTAGAATTTACTGAAAAACCCGCATTAGAGGAAATGCACAGTGTAGTACATTGTATATGAGTGAGTTGCACTGAAAAACTTAGAATTTACTGAAAAACCCGCATTAGACGAAATCCACAGTGTAGTACATTGTATATGAGTGAGTTGCACTGAAAAACTTAGAATTTACTGAAAAACCCGCATTAGACGAAATGTACAGTGTTGTACATAGTATATGAGTGAGTTGCACTGAAAAACTTAGAATTTACTGAAAAACCCGCATTAGACGAAATGCACAGTGTAGTACATAGTATATGAGTGAGTTGCACTGAAAAACTTAGAATTTACTGAAAAACCCGCATTAGACGAAATGCACAGTGTAGTACATTGTGTATGAGTGAGTTGCACTGAAAAACTTAGAATATACTGAAAAACCCGCATTAGACGAAATGCACAGTGTAGTACATTGAATATGAGTGCGTTGCACTGAAAAACTTAGAATTTACTGAAAAACCCGCATTAGACGAAATGCACAGTGTAGTACATAGTATATGAGTGAGTTGCACTGAAAAACTTAGAATTTACTGAAAAACCCGCATTAGACGAAATGCACAGTGTAGTACATTGTATATGAGTGAGTTGCACTGAAAAACTTAGAATTTACTGAAAAACCCGCATTAGACGAAATGCACAGTGTAGTACATTGTATATGAGTGAGTTGCACTGAAAAACTTAGAATTTACTGAAAAACCCGCATTAGACGAAATGCACAGTATAGTACATTGTGTATGAGTGAGTTGCACTGAAAAACTTAGAATTTACTGAAAAACCCGCATTAGATGAAATGCACAGTGTAGTACATTGTATATGAGTGAGTTGCACTGAAAAACTTAGAATTTACTGAAAAACCCGCATTAGACGAAATGCACAGTGTAGTACATTGTATATGAGTGAGTTGCACTGAAAAACTTAGAATTTACTGAAAAACCCGCATTAGACAAAATGCACAGTGTAGTACATTGTATATGAGTGAGTTGCACTGAAAAACTTAGAATTTACTGAAAAACCCGCATTAGACGAAATGCACAGTATAGTACATTGTGTATGAGTGAGTTGCACTGAAAAACTTAGAATTTACTGAAAAACCCGCATTAGATGAAATGCACAGTGTAGTACATTGTATATGAGTGAGTTGCACTGAAAAACTTAGAATTTACTGAAAAACCCGCATTAGAGGAAATGCACAGTGTAGTACATTGTATATGAGTGAGTTGCACTGAAAAACTTAGAATTTACTGAAAAACCCGCATTAGACGAAATCTACAGTGTAGTACATTGTATATGAGTGAGTTGCACTGAAAAACTTAGAATTTACTGAAAAACCCGCATTAGACGAAATGTACAGTGTTGTACATAGTATATGAGTGAGTTGCACTGAAAAACTTAGAATTTACTGAAAAATCCGCATTAGACGAAATGCACAGTGTAGTACATAGTATATGAGTGAGTTGCACTGAAAAACTTAGAATTTACTGAAAAACCCGCATTAGAAGAAATGCACAGTGTAGTACATTGTGTATGAGTGAGTTGCACTGAAAAACTTAGAATATACTGAAAAACCCGCATTAGACGATATGCACAGTGTAGTACATTGAATATGAGTGCGTTGCACTGAAAAACTTAGAATTTACTGAAAAACCCGCATTAGACGAAATGCACAGTGTAGTACATAGTATATGAGTGAGTTGCACTGAAAAACTTAGAATTTACTGAAAAACCTGCATTAGAGGAAATGCACAGTGTAGTACATTGAATATGAGTGAGTTGCACTGAAAAACTTAGAATTTACTGAAAAACCCGCATTAGACGAAATGCACAGTGTAGTACATTGTATATGAGTGAGTTGCACTGAAAAACTTAGAATTTACTGAAAAACCCGCATTAGACGAAATGTACAGTGTAGTACATAATATATGAGTGAGTTGCACTGAAAAACTTAGAATTTACTGAAAAACCCGCTTTAGACGAAATGCACAGTGTAGTACATAGTATATGAGGGAGTTGCACTGAAAAACTTAGAATTTACTGAAAAACCCGCATTAGACGAAATGCACAGTGTAGTACATTGTATATGAGTGAGTTGCACTGAAAAACGTAGAATTTACTGAAAAACCCGCTTTAGACGAAATGCACAGTGTAGTACATTGTATATGAGTGAGTTGCACTGAAAAACTTAGAATTTACTGAAAAACCCGCATTAGACGAAATGCACAGTGTAGTACATTGTATATGAGTGAGTTGACATGAAAAACGTAGAATTTACTGAAAAACCCGCATTAGACGAAATGCACAGTGTAGTACATTCTATATGAATGAGTTGTATTGAAAAACTTAGAATTTACTGAAAAACCCGCATTAGACGAAATGCACAGTGTAGTACATAGTATATGAGTGAGTTGCACTGAAAAACTTAGAATTTACTGAAAAACCCGCATTAGACGAAATGCACAGTGTAGTACATTGTATATGAGTGAGTTGCACTGAAAAACTTAGAATTTACTGAAAAACCCGCATTAGACGAAATGCACAGTATAGTACATTGTGTATGAGTGAGTTGCACTGAAAAACTTAGAATTTACTGAAAAACCCGCATTAGATGAAATGCACAGTGTAGTACATTGTATATGAGTGAGTTGCACTGAAAAACTTAGAATTTACTGAAAAACCCGCATTAGACGAAATGCACAGTGTAGTACATTGTATATGAGTGAGTTGCACTGAAAAACTTAGAATTTACTGAAAAACCCGCATTAGACGAAATGCACAGTGTAGTACATTGTATATGAGTGAGTTGCACTGAAAAACTTAGAATTTACTGAAAAACCTGCATTAGAGGAAATGCACAGTGTAGTACATTGTATATGAGTGAGTTGCACTGAAAAACTTAGAATTTACTGAAAAACCCGCATTAGACGAAATGCACAGTGTAGTACATTGTATATGAGTGAGTTGCACTGAAAAACTTAGAATTTACTGAAAAACCCGCATTAGACGAAATGTACAGTGTAGTACATAATATATGAGTGAGTTGCACTGAAAAACTTAGAATTTACTGAAAAACCCGCTTTAGACGAAATGCACAGTGTAGTAAATAGTATATGAGGGACTTGCACTGAAAAACTTAGAATTTACTGAAAAACCCGCATTAGACGAAATGCACAGTGTAGTACATTGTATATGAGTGAGTTGCACTGAAAAACTTAGAATTTTCTGAAAAACCCGCATTAGACGAAATGCACAGTGTAGTACATTGTATATGAGTGAGTTGCACTGAAAAACTTAGAATTTACTGAAAAACCCGCATTAGACGAAATGCACAGTGTAGTATATTGTATATGAGTGAGTTGCACTGAAAAACGTAGAATTTACTGAAAAACCCGCTTTAGACGAAATGCACAGTGTAGTACATTGTATATGAGTGAGTTGTATTGAAAAACTTAGAATTTACTGAAAAACCCGCATTAGACGAAATGCACAGTGTAGTACATTGTATATGAGTGAGTTGCACTGAAAAACTTAGAATTTACTGAAAAACCTGCATTAGACGAAATGCACAGTGTAGTACATTGTATATGAGTGAGTTGCACTGAACAACTTAGAATTTACTGAAAAACCCGCATTAGACGAAATGCACAGTGTAGTACATTGTATATGAGTGAGTTGCACTGAAAAACTTAGAATTTACTGAAAAACCCGCATTAGACGAAATGTACAGTGTAGTACATAGTATATGAGTGAGTTGCACTGAAAAACTTAGAATTTACTGAAAAACCCGCGTTAGACGAAATGCACAGTGTAGTACATAGTATATGAGTGAGTTGCACTGAAAAACTTAGAATTTACTGAAAAACCCGCATTAGAGGAAATGCACAGTGTAGTACATTGTATATGAGTGAGTTGCACTGAAAAACTTAGAATTTACTGAAAAACCCGCATTAGACGAAATCCACAGTGTAGTACATTGTATATGAGTGAGTTGCACTGAAAAACTTAGAATTTACTGAAAAACCCGCATTAGACGAAATGTACAGTGTTGTACATAGTATATGAGTGAGTTGCACTGAAAAACTTAGAATTTACTGAAAAACCCGCATTAGACGAAATGCACAGTGTAGTACATAGTATATGAGTGAGTTGCACTGAAAAACTTAGAATTTACTGAAAAACCCGCATTAGACGAAATGCACAGTGTAGTACATTGTGTATGAGTGAGTTGCACTGAAAAACTTAGAATATACTGAAAAACCCGCATTAGACGAAATGCACAGTGTAGTACATTGAATATGAGTGCGTTGCACTGAAAAACTTAGAATTTACTGAAAAACCCGCATTAGACGAAATGCACAGTGTAGTACATAGTATATGAGTGAGTTGCACTGAAAAACTTAGAATTTACTGAAAAACCCGCATTAGACGAAATGCACAGTGTAGTACATTGTATATGAGTGAGTTGCACTGAAAAACTTAGAATTTACTGAAAAACCCGCATTAGACGAAATGCACAGTGTAGTACATTGTATATGAGTGAGTTGCACTGAAAAACTTAGAATTTACTGAAAAACCCGCATTAGACGAAATGCACAGTATAGTACATTGTGTATGAGTGAGTTGCACTGAAAAACTTAGAATTTACTGAAAAACCCGCATTAGATGAAATGCACAGTGTAGTACATTGTATATGAGTGAGTTGCACTGAAAAACTTAGAATTTACTGAAAAACCCGCATTAGACGAAATGCACAGTGTAGTACATTGTATATGAGTGAGTTGCACTGAAAAACTTAGAATTTACTGAAAAACCCGCATTAGACAAAATGCACAGTGTAGTACATTGTATATGAGTGAGTTGCACTGAAAAACTTAGAATTTACTGAAAAACCCGCATTAGACGAAATGCACAGTATAGTACATTGTGTATGAGTGAGTTGCACTGAAAAACTTAGAATTTACTGAAAAACCCGCATTAGATGAAATGCACAGTGTAGTACATTGTATATGAGTGAGTTGCACTGAAAAACTTAGAATTTACTGAAAAACCCGCATTAGAGGAAATGCACAGTGTAGTACATTGTATATGAGTGAGTTGCACTGAAAAACTTAGAATTTACTGAAAAACCCGCATTAGACGAAATCTACAGTGTAGTACATTGTATATGAGTGAGTTGCACTGAAAAACTTAGAATTTACTGAAAAACCCGCATTAGACGAAATGTACAGTGTTGTACATAGTATATGAGTGAGTTGCACTGAAAAACTTAGAATTTACTGAAAAATCCGCATTAGACGAAATGCACAGTGTAGTACATAGTATATGAGTGAGTTGCACTGAAAAACTTAGAATTTACTGAAAAACCCGCATTAGAAGAAATGCACAGTGTAGTACATTGTGTATGAGTGAGTTGCACTGAAAAACTTAGAATATACTGAAAAACCCGCATTAGACGATATGCACAGTGTAGTACATTGAATATGAGTGCGTTGCACTGAAAAACTTAGAATTTACTGAAAAACCCGCATTAGACGAAATGCACAGTGTAGTACATAGTATATGAGTGAGTTGCACTGAAAAACTTAGAATTTACTGAAAAACCTGCATTAGAGGAAATGCACAGTGTAGTACATTGAATATGAGTGAGTTGCACTGAAAAACTTAGAATTTACTGAAAAACCCGCATTAGACGAAATGCACAGTGTAGTACATTGTATATGAGTGAGTTGCACTGAAAAACTTAGAATTTACTGAAAAACCCGCATTAGACGAAATGTACAGTGTAGTACATAATATATGAGTGAGTTGCACTGAAAAACTTAGAATTTACTGAAAAACCCGCTTTAGACGAAATGCACAGTGTAGTACATAGTATATGAGGGAGTTGCACTGAAAAACTTAGAATTTACTGAAAAACCCG
Organism: Mus caroli; assembly: GCF_978045245.1. Taxonomy (NCBI): domain Eukaryota; kingdom Metazoa; phylum Chordata; class Mammalia; order Rodentia; family Muridae; genus Mus; species Mus caroli. The sequence continues at coordinate 429,152 of NW_028227354.1, forward strand.
CATTAGACGAAATGCACAGTGTAGTACATTGTATATGAGTGAGTTGCACTGAAAAACGTAGAATTTACTGAAAAACCCGCTTTAGACGAAATGCACAGTGTAGTACATTGTATATGAGTGAGTTGCACTGAAAAACTTAGAATTTACTGAAAAACCCGCATTAGACGAAATGCACAGTGTAGTACATTGTATATGAGTGAGTTGACATGAAAAACGTAGAATTTACTGAAAAACCCGCATTAGACGAAATGCACAGTGTAGTACATTCTATATGAATGAGTTGTATTGAAAAACTTAGAATTTACTGAAAAACCCGCATTAGACGAAATGCACAGTGTAGTACATTGTATATGAGTGAGTTGCACTGAAAAACTTAGAATTTACTGAAAAACCCGCATTAGACGAAATGTACAGTGTAGTACATAGTATATGAGTGAGTTGCACTGAAAAACTTAGAATTTACTGAAAAACCCGCATTAGACGAAATGCACAGTGTAGTACATTGTATATGAGTGAGTTGCACTGAAAAAGTTAGAATTTACTGAAAAACCCGCATTAGACGAAATGCACAGTGTAGTACATAGTATATGAGTGAGTTGCACTGAAAAACTTAGAATTTACTGAAAAACCCGCATTAGACGAAATGCACAGTATAGTACATTGTGTATGAGTGAGTTGCACTGAAAAACTTAGAATTTACTGAAAAACCCGCATTAGATGAAATGCACAGTGTAGTACATTGTATATGAGTGAGTTGCACTGAAAAACTTAGAATTTACTGAAAAACCCGCATTAGACGAAATGTACAGTGTAGTACATAATATATGAGTGAGTTGCACTGAAAAACTTAGAATTTACTGAAAAACCCGCTTTAGACGAAATGCACAGTGTAGTACATAGTATATGAGGGAGTTGCACTGAAAAACTTAGAATTTACTGAAAAACCCGCATTAGACGAAATGCACAGTGTAGTACATTGTATATGAGTGAGTTGCACTGAAAAAGTTAGAATTTACTGAAAAACCCGCATTAGACGAAATGCACAGTGTAGTACATAGTATATGAGTGAGTTGCACTGAAAAACTTAGAATTTACTGAAAAACCCGCATTAGACGAAATGCACAGTGTAGTACATTGTATATGAGTGAGTTGCACTGAAAAAGTTAGAATTTACTGAAAAACCCGCATTAGACGAAATGCACAGTGTAGTACATTGTATATGAGTGAGTTGCACTGAAAAACTTAGAATTTACTGAAAAACCCGCATTAGACGAAATGCACAGTGTAGTACATTGTATATGAGTGAGTTGCACTGAAAAACTTAGAATTTACTGAAAAACCCGCATTAGACGAAATGCACAGTATAGTACATTGTGTATGAGTGAGTTGCACTGAAAAACTTAGAATTTACTGAAAAACCCGCATTAGACGAAATGCACAGTGTAGTACATTGTATATGAGTGAGTTGCACTGAAAAACTTAGAATTTACTGAAAAACCCGCATTAGACGAAATGCACAGTGTAGTACATTGTATATGAGTGAGTTGCACTGAAAAACTTAGAATTTACTGAAAAACCCGCATTAGACGAAATGCACAGTGTAGTACATTGTATATGAGTGAGTTGCACTGAAAAACTTAGAATTTACTGAAAAACCCGCATTAGACGAAATGCACAGTGAAGTACATTGTATATGAGTGAGTTGCACTGAAATACTTAGAATTTACTGAAAACCCGCATTAAACGAATGCACAGTGTAGTACATAGTATATGAGTGAGTTGCACTGAAAAACTTAGAATTTACTGAAAAACCCGCATTAGACGAAATGCACAGTGTAGTACATAGTATATGAGTGAGTTGCACTGAAAAACTTAGAATTTACTGAAAAACCCGCATTAGACGAAATGCACAGTGTAGTACATTGTATATGAGTGAGTTGCACTGAAAAACTTAGAATTTACTGAAAAACCCGCATTAGACGAAATGCACAGTGTAGTACATTGTATATGAGTGAGTTGCACTGAAAAACTTAGAATTTACTGAAAAACCCGCATTAGACGAAATGCACAGTGTAGTACATTGTATATGAGTGAGTTGCACTGAAAAACTTAGAATTTACTGAAAAACCCGCATTAGACGAAATGCACAGTGTAGTACATTGTATATGAATGAGTTGTATTGAAAAACTTAGAATTTACTGAAAAACCCGCATTAGACGAAATGCACAGTGTAGTACATTGTATATGAGTGAGTTGCACTGAAAAAGTTAGAATTTACTGAAAAACCCGCATTAGACGAAATGCACAGTGTAGTACATAGTATATGAGTGAGTTGCACTGAAAAACTTAGAATTTACTGAAAAACCCGCATTAGACGAAATGCACAGTGTAGTACATTGTATATGAGTGAGTTGCAATGAAAAAGTTAGAATTTACTGAAAAACCCGCATTAGACGAAATGCACAGTGTAGTACATTGTATATGAGTGAGTTGCACTGAAAAACTTAGAATTTACTGAAAAACCCGCATTAGACGAAATGCACAGTGAAGTACATTGTATATGAGTGAGTTGCACTGAAATACTTAGAATTTACTGAAAACCCGCATTAAACGAATGCACAGTGTAGTACATAGTATATGAGTGAGTTGCACTGAAAAACTTAGAATTTACTGAAAAACCCGCATTAGACGAAATGCACAGTGTAGTACATAGTATATGAGTGAGTTGCACTGAAAAACTTAGAATTTACTGAAAAACCCGCATTAGACGAAATGCACAGTGTAGTACATTGTATATGAGTGAGTTGCACTGAAAAACTTAGAATTAACTGAAAAACCCGCATTAGACGAAATGCACAGTGTAGTACATTGTATATGAGTGAGTTGCACTGAAAAACTTAGAATTTACTGAAAAACCCGCATTAGACGAAATGCACAGTGTAGTACATTGTATATGAGTGAGTTGCACTGAAAAACTTAGAATTTACTGAAAAACCCGCATTAGACGAAATGCACAGTGTAGTACATTGTATATGAGTGAGTTGCACTGAAAAACTTAGAATTTACTGAAAAACCCGCATTAGACGAAATGCACAGTGTAGTACATTGTATATGAGTGAGTTGCACTGAAAAACTTAGAATTTACTGAAAAACCCGCATTAGACGAAATGCACAGTATAGTACATTGTGTATGAGTGAGTTGCACTGAAAAACTTAGAATTTACTGAAAAACCCGCATTAGATGAAATGCACAGTGTAGTACATTGTATATGAGTGAGTTGCACTGAAAAACTTAGAATTTACTGAAAAACCCGCATTAGACGAAATGCACAGTGTAGTACATTGTATATGAGTGAGTTGCACTGAAAAACTTAGAATTTACTGAAAAACCCGCATTAGACGAAATGCACAGTGAAGTACATTGTATATGAGTGAGTTGCACTGAAATACTTAGAATTTACTGAAAACCCGCATTAAACGAATGCACAGTGTAGTACATAGTATATGAGTGAGTTGCACTGAAAAACTTAGAATTTACTGAAAAACCCGCATTAGACGAAATGCACAGTGTAGTACATAGTATATGAGTGAGTTGCACTGAAAAACTTAGAATTTACTGAAAAACCCGCATTAGACGAAATGCACAGTGTAGTACATAGTATATGAGTGAGTTGCACTGAAAAACTTAGAATTTACTGAAAAACCCGCATTAGACGAAATGCACAGTGTAGTACATTGTATATGAGTGAGTTGCACTGAAAAACTTAGAATTTACTGAAAAACCCGCATTAGACGAAATGCACAGTGTAGTACATAGTATATGAGTGAGTTGCACTGAAAAACATAGAATTTACTGAAAAACCCGCATTAGACGAAATGCACAGTGTAGTACATAGTATATGAGTGAGTTGCACTGAAAAAATTAGAATTTACTGAAAAACCCGCATTAGACGAAATGCACAGTGTAGTACATTGTATATGAGTGAGTTGCACTGAAAAACTTAGAATTTACTGAAAAACCCGCATTAGACGAAATGCACAGTGTAGTACATTGCATATGAGTGAGTTGCACTGAAAAACTTAGAATTTACTGAAAAACCCGCATTAGACGAAATGCACAGTGTAGTACATTGTATATGAATGAGTTGTATTGAAAAACTTAGAATTTACTGAAAAACCCGCATTAGACGAAATGCACAGTGTAGTACATTGTATATGAGTGAGTTGCACTGAAAAACTTAGAATTTACTGAAAAACCCGCATTAGACGAAATGCACAGTGAAGTACATTGTATATGAGTGAGTTGCACTGAAATACTTAGAATTTACTGAAAACCCGCATTAAACGAATGCACAGTGTAGTACATAGTATATGAGTGAGTTGCACTGAAAAACTTAGAATTTACTGAAAAACCCGCATTAGACGAAATGCACAGTGTAGTACATAGTATATGAGTGAGTTGCACTGAAAAACTTAGAATTTACTGAAAAACCCGCATTAGACGAAATGCACAGTGTAGTACATTGTATATGAGTGAGTTGCACTGAAAAACTTAGAATTTACTGAAAAACCCGCATTAGACGAAATGCACAGTGTAGTACATTGTATATGAGTGAGTTGCACTGAAAAACTTAGAATTTACTGAAAAACCCGCATTAGACGAAATGCACAGTGTAGTACATTGTATATGAGTGAGTTGCACTGAAAAACTTAGAATTTACTGAAAAACCCGCATTAGACGAAATGCACAGTGTAGTACATTGTATATGAGTGAGTTGCACTGAAAAACTTAGAATTTACTGAAAAACCCGCATTAGACGAAATGCACAGTGTAGTACATTGTATATGAGTGAGTTGCACTGAAAAACTTAGAATTTACTGAAAAACCCGCATTAGACGAAATGCACAGTATAGTACATTGTGTATGAGTGAGTTGCACTGAAAAACTTAGAATTTACTGAAAAACCCGCATTAGATGAAATGCACAGTGTAGTACATTGTATATGAGTGAGTTGCACTGAAAAACTTAGAATTTACTGAAAAACCCGCATTAGACGAAATGCACAGTGTAGTACATTGTATATGAGTGAGTTGCACTGAAAAACTTAGAATTTACTGAAAAAACCGCATTAGACGAAATGCACAGTGTAGTACATTGTATATGAGTGAGTTGCACTGAAAAACTTAGAATTTACTGAAAAACCCGCATTAGACGAAATGCACAGTGAAGTACATTGTATATGAGTGAGTTGCACTGAAATACTTAGAATTTACTGAAAACCCGCATTAAACGAATGCACAGTGTAGTACATAGTATATGAGTGAGTTGCACTGAAAAACTTAGAATTTACTGAAAAACCCGCATTAGACGAAATGCACAGTGTAGTACATAGTATATGAGTGAGTTGCACTGAAAAACTTAGAATTTACTGAAAAACCCGCATTAGACGAAATGCACAGTGTAGTACATAGTATATGAGTGAGTTGCACTGAAAAACTTAGAATTTACTGAAAAACCCGCATTAGACGAAATGCACAGTGTAGTACATTGTATATGAGTGAGTTGCACTGAAAAACTTAGAATTTACTGAAAAACCCGCATTAGACGAAATGCACAGTGTAGTACATAGTATATGAGTGAGTTGCACTGAAAAACTTAGAATTTACTGAAAAACCCGCATTAGACGAAATGCACAGTGTAGTACATAGTATATGAGTGAGTTGCACTGAAAAACTTAGAATTTACTGAAAAACCCGCATTAGACGAAATGCACAGTGTAGTACATTGTATATGAGTGAGTTGCACTGAAAAACTTAGAATTTACTGAAAAACCCGCATTAGACGAAATGCACAGTGTAGTACATTGTATATGAGTGAGTTGCACTGAAAAACTTAGAATTTACTGAAAAACCCGCATTAGACGAAATGCACAGTGTAGTACATTGTATATGAATGAGTTGTATTGAAAAACTTAGAATTTACTGAAAAACCCGCATTAGACGAAATGCACAGTGTAGTACATTGTATATGAGTGAGTTGCACTGAAAAACTTAGAATTTACTGAAAAACCCGCATTAGACGAAATGCACAGTGTAGTACATAGTATATGAGTGAGTTGCACTGAAAAACTTAGAATTTACTGAAAAACCCGCATTAGACGAAATGCACAGTGTAGTACATTGTATATGAGTGAGTTGCACTGAAAAACTTAGAATTTACTGAAAAACCCGCATTAGACGAAATGCACAGTGTAGTACATTGTATATGAGTGAGTTGCACTGAAAAAGTTAGAATTTACTGAAAAACCCGCATTAGACGAAATGCACAGTGTAGTACATAGTATATGAGTGAGTTGCACTGAAAAACTTAGAATTTACTGAAAAACCCGCATTAGACGAAATGCACAGTGTAGTACATTGTATATGAGTGAGTTGCACTGAAAAAGTTAGAATTTACTGAAAAACCCGCATTAGACGAAATGCACAGTGTGGTACATTGTATATGAGTGAGTTGCACTGAAAAACTTAGAATTTACTGAAAAACCCGCATTAGACGAAATGCACAGTGTAGTACATTGTATATGAGTGAGTTGCACTGAAAAACTTAGAATTTACTGAAAAACCCGCATTAGAAGAAATGCACAGTATAGTACATTGTGTATGAGTGAGTTGCACTGAAAAACTTAGAATTTACAGAAAAACCCGCATTAGACGAAATGCACAGTGTAGTACATTGTATATGAGTGAGTTGCACTGAAAAACTTAGAATTTACTGAAAAACCCGCATTAGACGAAATGCACAGTGTAGTACATTGTATATGAGTGAGTTGCACTGAAAAACTTAGAATTTACTGAAAAACCCGCATTAGACGAAATGCACAGTGTAGTACATTGTATATGAGTGAGTTGCACTGAAAAAGTTAGAATTTACTGAAAAACCCGCATGAGACGAAATGCACAGTGTAGTACATAGTATATGAGTGAGTTGCACTGAAAAACTTAGAATTTACTGAAAAACCCGCATTAGACGAAATGCACAGTGTAGTACATTGTATATGAGTGAGTTGCACTGAAAAAGTTAGAATTTACTGAAAAACCCGCATTAGACGAAATGCACAGTGTAGTACATTGTATATGAGTGAGTTGCACTGAAAAACTTAGAATTTACTGAAAAACCCGCATTAGACGAAATGCACAGTGTAGTACATTGTATATGAGTGAGTTGCACTGAAAAACTTAGAATTTACTGAAAAACCCGCATTAGACGAAATGCACAGTATAGTACATTGTGTATGAGTGAGTTGCACTGAAAAACTTAGAATTTACTGAAAAACCCGCATTAGACGAAATGCACAGTGTAGTACATAGTATATGAGTGAGTTGCACTGAAAAACTTAGAATTTACTGAAAAACCCGCATTAGACGAAATGCACAGTGTAGTACATTGTATATGAGTGAGTTGCACTGAAAAACTTAGAATTTACTGAAAAACCCGCATTAGACGAAATGCACAGTGTAGTACATTGTATATGAGTGAGTTGCACTGAAAAACTTAGAATTTACTGAAAAACCCGCATTAGACGAAATGCACAGTGTAGTACATTGTATATGAGTGAGTTGCACTGAAAAACTTAGAATTTACTGAAAAACCCGCATTAGACGAAATGCACAGTGTAGTACATTGTATATGAATGAGTTGTATTGAAAAACTTAGAATTTACTGAAAAACCCGCATTAGACGAAATGCACAGTGTAGTACATTGTATATGAGTGAGTTGCACTGAAAAACTTAGAATTTACTGAAAAACCCGCATTAGACGAAATGTACAGTGTAGTACATAGTATATGAGTGAGTTGCACTGAAAAACTTAGAATTTACTGAAAAACCCGCATTAGACGAAATGCACAGTGTAGTACATTGTATATGAGTGAGTTGCACTGAAAAAGTTAGAATTTACTGAAAAACCCGCATTAGACGAAATGCACAGTGTAGTACATAGTATATGAGTGAGTTGCACTGAAAAACATAGAATTTACTGAAAAACCCGCATTAGACGAAATGCACAGTGTAGTACATTGTATATGAGTGAGTTGCACTGAAAAAGTTAGAATTTACTGAAAAACCCGCATTAGACGAAATGCACAGTGTAGTACATTGTATATGAGTGAGTTGCACTGAAAAACTTAGAATTTACTGAAAAACCCGCATTAGACGAAATGCACAGTGTAGTACATTGTATATGAGTGAGTTGCACTGAAAAACTTAGAATTTACTGAAAAACCCGCATTAGACGAAATGCACAGTATAGTACATTGTGTATGAGTGAGTTGCACTGAAAAACTTAGAATTTACTGAAAAACCCGCATTAGATGAAATGCACAGTGTAGTACATTGTATATGAGTGAGTTGCACTGAAAAACTTAGAATTTACTGAAAAACCCGCATTAGACGAAATGCACAGTGTAGTACATTGTATATGAGTGAGTTGCACTGAAAAACTTAGAATTTACTGAAAAACCCGCATTAGACGAAATGTACAGTGTTGTACATAGTATATGAGTGAGTTGCACTGAAAAACTTAGAATTTACTGAAAAACCCGCATTAGACGAAATGCACAGTGTAGTACATAGTATATGAGTGAGTTGCACTGAAAAACTTAGAATTTACTGAAAAACCCGCATTAGACGAAATGCACAGTGTAGTACATTGTGTATGAGTGAGTTGCACTGAAAAACTTAGAATATACTGAAAAACCCGCATTAGACGAAATGCACAGTGTAGTACATTGAATATGAGTGCGTTGCACTGAAAAACTTAGAATTTACTGAAAAACACGCATTAGACGAAATGCACAGTGTAGTACATTGTATATGAGTGAGTTGCACTGAAAAACTTAGAATTTACTGAAAAACCCGCATTAGACGAAATGCACAGTGTAGTACATTGTATATGAGTGAGTTGCACTGAAAAACTTAGAATTTACTGAAAAACCCGCATTAGACGAAATGTACAGTGTAGTACATAGTATATGAGTGAGTTGCACTGAAAAACTTAGAATTTACTGAAAAACCCGCATTAGACGAAATGCACAGTGAAGTACATTGTATATGAGTGAGTTGCACTGAAATACTTAGAATTTACTGAAAACCCGCATTAAACGAATGCACAGTGTAGTACATAGTATATGAGTGAGTTGCACTGAAAAACTTAGAATATACTGAAAAACCCGCATTAGACGAAATGCACAGTGTAGTACATTGAATATGAGCGTTGCACTGAAAAACTTAGAATTTACTGAAAAACCCGCATTAGACGAAATGCACAGTGTAGTACATTGTATATGAGTGAGTTGCACTGAAAAACTTAGAATTTACTGAAAAACCCGCATTAGACGAAATGCACAGTGTAGTACATTGTATATGAGTGAGTTGCACAGAAAAACTTAGAATTTACTGAAAAACCCGCATTAGACGAAATGTACAGTGTAGTACATAGTATATGAGTGAGTTGCACTGAAAAACTTAGAATTTACTGAAAAACCCGCATTAGACGAAATGCACAGTGAAGTACATTGTATATGAGTGAGTTGCACTGAAATACTTAGAATTTACTGAAAACCCGCATTAAACGAATGCACAGTGTAGTACATAGTATATGAGTGAGTTGCACTGAAAAACTTAGAATTTACTGAAAAACCCGCATTAGACGAAATGCACAGTGTAGTACATAGTATATGAGTGAGTTGCACTGAAAAACTTAGAATTTACTGAAAAACCCGCATTAGACGAAATGCACAGTGTAGTACATTGTATATGAGTGAGTTGCACTGAAAAACTTAGAATTTACTGAAAAACCCGCATTAGACGAAATGCACAGTGTAGTACATTGTATATGAGTGAGTTGCACTGAAAAACTTAGAATTTACTGAAAAACCCGCATTAGACGAAATGCACAGTGTAGTACATTGTATATGAGTGAGTTGCACTGAAAAACGTAGAATTTACTGAAAAACCCGCATTAGACGAAATGCATAGTGTAGTACATTGTATATGAATGAGTTGTATTGAAAAACTTAGAATTTACTGAAAAACCCGCATTAGACGAAATGCACAGTGTAGTACATTGTATATGAATGAGTTGCACTGAAAAACTTAGAATTTACTGAAAAACCCGCATTAGACGAAATGTACAGTGTAGTACATAGTATATGAGTGAGTTGCACTGAAAAACTTAGAATTTACTGAAAAACCCGCATTAGACGAAATGCACAGTGTAGTACATTGTATATGAGTGAGTTGCACTGAAAAAGTTAGAATTTACTGAAAAACCCGCATTAGACGAAATGCACAGTGTAGTACATTGTATATGAGTGAGTTGCACTGAAAAACTTAGAATTTTCTGAAAAACCCGCATTAGACGAAATGCACAGTGTAGTACATTGTATATGAGTGAGTTGCACTGAAAAAGTTAGAATTTACTGAAAAACCCGCATTAGACGAAATGCACAGTGTAGTACATTGTATATGAGTGAGTTGCACTGAAAAACTTAGAATTTACTGAAAAACCCGCATTAGACGAAATGGACAGTGTAGTACATTGTATATGAGTGAGTTGCACTGAAAAACTTAGAATTTACTGAAAAACCCGCATTAGACGAAATGCACAGTGTAGTACATTGTATATGAGTGAGTTGCACTGAAAAACTTAGAATTTACTGAAAAACCCACATTAGACGAAATGCACAGTGTAGTACATTGTATATGAGTGAGTTGCACTGAAAAACTTAGAATTTACTGAAAAACCCGCATTAGATGAAATGTACAGTGTAGTACATAGTATATGAGTGAGTTGCACTGAAAAACTTAGAATTTACTGAAAAACCCGCATTAGACGAAATGCACAGTGAAGTACATTGTATATGAGTGAGTTGCACTGAAATACTTAGAATTTACTGAAAACCCGCATTAAACGAATGCACAGTGTAGTACATAGTATATGAGTGAGTTGCACTGAAAAACTTAGAATTTACTGAAAAACCCGCATTAGACGAAATGCACAGTGTAGTACATAGTATATGAGTGAGTTGCACTGAAAAACTTAGAATTTACTGAAAAACCCGCATTAGACGAAATGCACAGTGTAGTACATTGTATATGAGTGAGTTGCACTGAAAAACTTAGAATTTACTGAAAAACCCGCATTAGACGAAATGCACAGTGTAGTACATTGTATATGAGTGAGTTGCACTGAAAAACTTAGAATTTACTGAAAAACCCGCATTAGACGAAATGCACAGTGTAGTACATTGTATATGAGTGAGTTGCACTGAAAAACGTAGAATTTACTGAAAAACCCGCATTAGACGAAATGCACAGTGTAGTACATTGTATATGAATAAGTTGTATTGAAAAACTTAGAATTTACTGAAAAACCCGCATTAGACGAAATGCACAGTGTAGTACATTGTATATGAGTGAGTTGCACTGAAAAACTTAGAATTTACTGAAAAACCCGCATTAGACGAAATGTACAGTGTAGTACATAGTATATGAGTGAGTTGCACTGAAAAACTTAGAATTTACTGAAAAACCCGCATTAGACGAAATGCACAGTGTAGTACATTGTATATGAGTGAGTTGCACTGAAAAACTTAGAATTTACTGAAAAACCCGCATTAGACGAAATGCACAGTGTAGTACATAGTATATGAGTGAGTTGCACTGAAAAACTTAGAATTTACTGAAAAACCCGCATTTAACGAAATGCACAGTGTAGTACATTGTATATGAGTGAGTTGCACTGAAAAAGTTAGAATTTACTGAAAAACCCGCATTAGACGAAATGCACAGTGTAGTACATTGTATATGAGTGAGTTGCACTGAAAAACCTAGAATTTACTGAAAAACCCGCATTAGACGAAATGCACAGTGTAGTACATTGTGTATGAGTGAGTTGCACTGAAAAACTTAGAATTTACTGAAAAACCCGCATTAGATGAAATACACAGTGTAGTACATTGTATATGAGTGAGTTGCACTGAAAAACTTAGAATTTACTGAAAAACCCGCATTAGACGAAATGCACAGTGTAGTACATTGTATATGAGTGAGTTGCACTGAAAAACTTAGAATTTACTGAAAAACCCGCATTAGACGAAATGTACAGTGTAGTACATAGTATATGAGTGAGTTGCACTGAAAAACTTAGAATTTACTGAAAAACCCGCATTAGACGAAATGCACAGTGAAGTACATTGTATATGAGTGAGTTGCACTGAAATACTTAGAATTTACTGAAAACCCGCATTAAACGAATGCACAGTGTAGTACATAGTATATGAGTGAGTTGCACTGAAAAACTTAGAATTTACTGAAAAACCCGCATTAGACGAAATGCACAGTGTAGTACATAGTATATGAGTGAGTTGCACTGAAAAACTTAGAATTTACTGAAAAACCCGCATTAGACGAAATGCACAGTGTAGTACATTGTATATGAGTGAGTTGCACTGAAAAACTTAGAATTTACTGAAAAACCCGCATTAGACGAAATGCACAGTGTAGTACATTGTATATGAGTGAGTTGCACTGAAAAACTTAGAATTTACTGAAAAACCCGCATTAGACGAAATGCACAGTGTAGTACATTGTATATGAGTGAGTTGCACTGAAAAACGTAGAATTTACTGAAAAACCCGCATTAGACGAAATGCACAGTGTAGTACATTGTATATGAATGAGTTGTATTGAAAAACTTAGAATTTACTGAAAAACCCGCATTAGACGAAATGCACAGTGTAGTACATTGTATATGAGTGAGTTGCACTGAAAAACTTAGAATTTACTGAAAAACCCGCATTAGACGAAATGTACAGTGTAGTACATAGTATATGAGTGAGTTGCACTGAAAAACTTAGAATTTACTGAAAAACCCGCATTAGACGAAATGCACAGTGTAGTACATTGTATATGAGTGAGTTGCACTGAAAAACTTAGAATTTACTGAAAAACCCGCATTAGACGAAATGCACAGTGTAGTACATAGTATATGAGTGAGTTGCACTGAAAAACTTAGAATTTACTGAAAAACCCGCATTAGACGAAATGCACAGTGTAGTACATTGTATATGAGTGAGTTGCACTGAAAAAGTTAGAATTTACTGAAAAACCCGCATTAGACGAAATGCACAGTGTAGTACATTGTATATGAGTGAGTTGCACTGAACAACTTAGAATTTACTGAAAAACCCGCATTAGACGAAATGTACAGTGTAGTACATTGTATATGAGTGAGTTGCACTGAAAAACTTAGAATTTACTGAAAAACCCGCATTAGACGAAATGCACAGTGTAGTACATTGTGTATGAGTGAGTTGCACTGAAAAACTTAGAATTTACTGAAAAACCCGCATTAGATGAAATGCACAGTGTAGTACATTGTATATGAGTGAGTTGCACTGAAAAACTTAGAATTTACTGAAAAACCCGCATTAGACGAAATGCACAGTGTAGTACATTGTATATGAGTGAGTTGCACTGAAAAACTTAGAATTTACTGAAAAACCTGCATTAGAGGAAATGCACAGTGTAGTACATTGTATATGAGTGAGTTGCACTGAAAAACTTAGAATTTACTGAAAAACCCGCATTAGACGAAATGCACAGTGTAGTACATTGTATATGAGTGAGTTGCACTGAAAAACTTAGAATTTACTGAAAAACCCGCATTAGACGAAATGTACAGTGTAGTACATAGTATATGAGTGAGTTGCACTGAAAAACTTAGAATTTACTGAAAAACCCGCTTTAGACGAAATGCACAGTGTAGTACATAGTATATGAGGGAGTTGCACTGAAAAACTTAGAATTTACTGAAAAACCCGCATTAGACGAAATGCACAGTGTAGTACATTGTATATGAGTGAGTTGCACTGAAAAACGTAGAATTTACTGAAAAACCCGCTTTAGACGAAATGCACAGTGTAGTACATTGTATATGAGTGAGTTGCACTGAAAAACTTAGAATTTACTGAAAAACCCGCATTAGACGAAATGCACAGTGTAGTACATTGTATATGAGTGAGTTGCACTGAAAAACGTAGAATTTACTGAAAAACCCGCTTTAGACGAAATGCACAGTGTAGTACATTGTATATGAGTGAGTTGTATTGAAAAACTTAGAATTTACTGAAAAACCCGCATTAGACGAAATGCACAGTGTAGTACATTGTATATGAGTGAGTTGCACTGAAAAACTTTGAATTTACTGAAAAACCCGCATTAGACGAAATGCACAGTGTAGTACATTGTATATGAGTGAGTTGCACTGAAAAACTTAGAATTTACTGAAAAACCCGCATTAGACGAAATGTACATTGTAGTACATAGTATATGAGTGAGTTGCACTGAAAAACTTAGAATTTACTGAAAAACCCGCAGTAGACGAAATGCACAGTGTAGTACATAGTATATGAGTGAGTTGCACTGAAAAACTTAGAATTTACTGAAATACCCTCGTTAGACGAAATGCACAGTGTAGTACATTGTATATGAGTGAGTTGCACTGAAAAACTTAGAATTTACTGAAAAACCCGCATTAGACGAAATGCACAGTGTAGTACATTGTATATGAGTGAGTTGCACTGAAAAACTTAGAATTTACTGAAAAACCCGCATTAGACGAAATGCACAGTGTAGTACAATGTATATGAGTGAGTTGCACTGAAAAACTTAGAATTTACTGAAAAACCCGCATTAGACGAAATGCACAGTGTAGTACATAGTATATGAGTGAGTTGCACTGAAAAACTTAGAATTTACTGAAAAACCCGCATTAGACGAAATGCACAGTGTAGTACATTGTATATGAGTGAGTTGCACTGAAAAACGTAGAATTTACTGAAAAACCCGCATTAGACGAAATGCACTGTGTAGTACATTGTATATGAATGAGTTGTATTGAAAAACTTAGAATTTACTGAAAAACCCGCATTAGACGAAATGCACAGTGTAGTACATTGTATATGAGTGAGTTGCACTGAAAAAGTTAGAATTTACTGAAAAACCCGCATTAGACGAAATGCACAGTGTAGTACATAGTATATGAGTGAGTTGCACTGAAAAACTTAGAATTTACTGAAAAACCCGCATTAGACGAAATTCACAGTGTAGTACATTGTATATGAGTGAGTTGCACTGAAAAAGTTAGAATTTACTGAAAAACCCGCATTAGACGAAATGCACAGTGTAGTACATTGTATATGAGTGAGTTGCACTGAAAAACTTAGAATTTACTGAAAAACCCGCATTAGACGAAATGCACAGTATAGTACATTGTGTATGAGTGAGTTGCACTGAAAAACTTAGAATTTACTGAAAAACCCGCATTAGACGAAATGCACAGTGTAGTACATTGTATATGAGTGAGTTGCACTGAAAAACTTAGAATTTACTGAAAAACCCGCATTAGACGAAATGCACAGTGTAGTACATTGTATATGAGTGAGTTGCACTGAAAAATTTAGAATTTACTGAAAAACCCGCATTAGACGAAATCCACAGTGTAGTACATTGTATATGAGTGAGTTGCACTGAAAAACTTAGAATTTACTGAAAAACCCGCATTAGACGAAATGCACAGTGTAGTACATTGTATATGAGTGAGTTGCACTGAAAAACTTAGAATTTACTGAAAAACCCACATTAGACGAAATGCACAGTTAGTACATTGTATATGAGTGAGTTGCACTGAAAAACTTAGAATTTACTGAAAAACCCGCATTAGACGAAATGCACAGTGTAGTACATTGTATATGAGTGAGTTGCACTGAAAAACTTAGAATTTACTGAAAAACCCGCATTAGACGAAATGCACAGTGTAGTACATTGTATATGAGTGAGTTGCACTGAAAAACTTAGAATTTACTGAAAAACCCGCATTAGACGAAATGCACAGTGTAGTACATTGTGTATGAGTGAGTTGCACTGAAAAACTTAGAATTTACTGAAAAACCCGCATTAGATGAAATGCACAGTGTAGTACATTGTATATGAGTGAGTTGCACTGAAAAACTTAGAATTACTGAAAAACCCGCATTCGACGAAATGCACAGTGTAGTACATTGTATATGAGTGAGTTGCACTGAAAAACTTAGAATTTACTGAAAAACCCGCATTAGACGAAATGCACAGTGTAGTACATTGTATATGAGTGAGTTGCACTGAAAAACTTAGAATTTACTGAAAAACCTGCATTAGACGAAATGCACAGTGTAGTACATTGTATATGAGTGAGTTGCACTGAAAAACTTAGAATTTACTGAAAAACCCGCATTAGACGAAATGAACAGTGTAGTACATTGTATATGAGTGAGTTGCACTGAAAAACTTAGAATTTACTGAAAAACCCGCATTAGACGAAATCCACAGTGTAGTACATTGTATATGAGTGAGTTGCACTGAAAAACTTAGAATTTACTGAAAAACCCGCATTAGACGAAATGTACAGTGTTGTACATAGTATATGAGTGAGTTGCACTGAAAAACTTAGAATTTACTGAAAAACCCGTATTAGACGAAATGCACAGTGTAGTACATAGTATATGAGTGAGTTGCACTGAAAAACTTAGAATTTACTGAAAAACCCGCGTTAGACAAAATGCAGTGTAGTACATTGTATATGAGTGAGTTGCACTGAAAAATTTAGAATTTACTGAAAAACCCGCATTAGACGAAATGCACAGTGTAGTACATTGTATATGAGTGAGTTGCACTGAAAAACTTAGAATTTACTGAAAAACCCGCATTAGACGAAATGCACAGTGTAGTACATTGTATATGAGTGAGTTGCACTGAAATACTTAGAATTTACAGAAAAACCCGCATTAGACGAAATGCACAGTGTAGTACATTGTATATGAGTGAGTTGCACTGAAATACTTAGAATTTACTGAAAAAACCGCATTAGACGAAATGCACAGTGTAGTACATTGTATATGAGTGAGTTGCACTGAAAAACTTAGAATTTACTGAAAAACCCGCATTAGACGAAATGCACAGTGTAGTACAATGTATATGAGTGAGTTGCACTGAAATACTTAGAATTTACTGAAAAACACGCATTAGACGAAATGCACAGTGTAGTACATTGTATATGAGTGAGTTGCACTGAAAAACTTAGAATTTACTGAAACCCCGCATTAGACGAAATGCACAGTGTAGTACATTGTATATGAGTGAGTTGCACTGAAAAACTTAGAATTTACTGAAAAACCCGCATTAGACGAAATGCACAGTGTAGTACATTGTATATGAGTGAGTTGCACTGAAAAACTTAGAATTTACTGAAAAACCTGCATTAGACGAAATGCACAGTGTAGTACATTGTATATGAGTGAGTTGCACTGAAAAACTTAGAATTTACTGAAAAACCCGCATTAGACGAAATGCACAGTGTAGTACATTGTATATGAGTGAGTTGAACTGAAAAACTTAGAATTTACGGAAAAACCCGCATTAGACGAAATGCACAGTGTAGTACATTGTATATGAGTGAGTTGCACTGAAAAACTTAGAATTTACTGAAAAACCCGCATTAGACGAAATGCACAGTGTAGTACATTGTATATGAGTGAGTTGCACTGAAAAAATTAGAATTTACTGAAAAACCCGCATTAGACAAAATGCACAGTGTAGTACATAGTATATGAGTGAGTTGCACTGAAAAACTTAGAATTTACTGAAAAACCCGCATTAGACGAAATGCACAGTGTAGTACATAGTATATGAGTGAGTTGCACTGAAAAACTTAGAATTTACTGAAAAACCCGCATTAGACGAAATCCACAGTGTAGTACATTGTATATGAGTGAGTTGCACTGAAAAACTTAGAATTTACTGAAAAACCCGCATTAGACAAAATGCACAGTGTAGTACATTGTATATGAGTGAGTTGCACTGAAAAACTTAGAATTTACTGAAAAACCCGCATTAGACGAAATACACAGTGTAGTACATTGTATATGAGTGAGTTGCACTGAAAAACTTAGAATTTACTGAAAAACCCGCATTAGATGAAATGCACAGTGTAGTACATTGTATATGAGTGAGTTGCACTGAAAAACTTAGAATTTACTGAAAAACCCGCATTAGACGAAATGTACAGTGTAGTACATAGTATATGAGTGAGTTTCACTGAAAAACTTAGAATTTACTGAAAAACCCGCATTAGACGAAATGCACAGTGTAGTACATAGTATATGAGTGAGTTGCACTGTAAAACTTAGAATTTACTGAAAAACCCGCATTAGACGAAATGCACAGTGTAGTACATTGTATATGAGTGAGTTGCACTGAAAAACTTAGAATTTACTGAAAAACCCGCATTAGACGAAATGCACAGTGTAGTACAATGTATATGAGTGAGTTGCACTGAAAAACTTAGAATTTACTGAAAAACACGCATTAGACGAAATGCACAGTGTAGTACATTGTATATGAGTGAGTTGCACTGAAAAACTTAGAATTTACTGAAACCCCGCATTAGACGAAATGCACAGTGTAGTACATTGTATATGAGTGAGTTGCACTGAAAAACTTAGAATTTACTGAAAAACCCGCATTAGACGAAATGCACAGTGTAGTACATTGTATATGAGTGAGTTGCACTGAAAAACTTAGAATTTACTGAAAAACCCGCATTAGACGAAATGCACAGTGTAGTACATAGTATATGAGTGAGTTGCACTGAAAAACTTAGAATTTACTGAAAAACCCGCATTAGACGAAATGCACAGTGTAGTACATAGTATATGAGTGAGTTGCACTGAAAAACTTAGAATTTACTGAAAAACCCGCATTAGACGAAATGCACAGTGTAGTACATTGTATATGAATGAGTTGCACTGAAAAATTTAGAATTTACTGAAAAACCCGCATTAGACGAAATGCACAGTGTAGTACATTGTATATGAGTGAGTTGCACTGAAAAACTTAGAATTTACTGAAAAACCCGCATTAGACGAAATGCACAGTGTAGTACATTGTATATGAGTGAGTTGCACTGAAAAACTTAGAATTTACTGAAAAACCCGCATTAGACGAAATGCACAGTGTAGTACATTGTATATGAGTGAGTTGCACTGAAAAACTTAGAATTTACTGAAAAACACGCATTAGACGAAATGCACAGTGTAGTACAATGTATATGAGTGAGTTGCACTGAAATACTTAGAATTTACTGAAAAACACGCATTAGACGAAATGCACAGTGTAGTACATTGTATATGAGTGAGTTGCACTGAAAAACTTAGAATTTACTGAAAAACCCGCATTAGACGAAATGCACAGTGTAGTACATTGTGTATGAGTGAGTTGCACTGAAAAACTTAGAATTTACTGAAAAACCCGCATTAGACGAAATGTACAGTGTTGTACATAGTATATGAGTGAGTTGCACTGAAAAACTTAGAATTTACTGAAAAACCCGTATTAGACGAAATGCACAGTGTAGTACATAGTATATGAGTGAGTTGCACTGAAAAACTTAGAATTTACTGAAAAACCCGCGTTAGACAAAATGCAGTGTAGTACATTGTATATGAGTGAGTTGCACTGAAAAATTTAGAATTTACTGAAAAACCCGCATTAGACGAAATGCACAGTGTAGTACATTGTATATGAGTGAGTTGCACTGAAAAACTTAGAATTTACTGAAAAACCCGCATTAGACGAAATGCACAGTGTAGTACATTGTATATGAGTGAGTTGCACTGAAATACTTAGAATTTACAGAAAAACCCGCATTAGACGAAATGCACAGTGTAGTACATTGTATATGAGTGAGTTGCACTGAAATACTTAGAATTTACTGAAAAAACCGCATTAGACGAAATGCACAGTGTAGTACATTGTATATGAGTGAGTTGCACTGAAAAACTTAGAATTTACTGAAAAACCCGCATTAGACGAAATGCACAGTGTAGTACAATGTATATGAGTGAGTTGCACTGAAATACTTAGAATTTACTGAAAAACACGCATTAGACGAAATGCACAGTGTAGTACATTGTATATGAGTGAGTTGCACTGAAAAACTTAGAATTTACTGAAACCCCGCATTAGACGAAATGCACAGTGTAGTACATTGTATATGAGTGAGTTGCACTGAAAAACTTAGAATTTACTGAAAAACCCGCATTAGACGAAATGCACAGTGTAGTACATTGTATATGAGTGAGTTGCACTGAAAAACTTAGAATTTACTGAAAAACCTGCATTAGACGAAATGCACAGTGTAGTACATTGTATATGAGTGAGTTGCACTGAAAAACTTAGAATTTACTGAAAAACCCGCATTAGACGAAATGCACAGTGTAGTACATTGTATATGAGTGAGTTGAACTGAAAAACTTAGAATTTACGGAAAAACCCGCATTAGACGAAATGCACAGTGTAGTACATTGTATATGAGTGAGTTGCACTGAAAAACTTAGAATTTACTGAAAAACCCGCATTAGACGAAATGCACAGTGTAGTACATTGTATATGAGTGAGTTGCACTGAAAAAATTAGAATTTACTGAAAAACCCGCATTAGACAAAATGCACAGTGTAGTACATAGTATATGAGTGAGTTGCACTGAAAAACTTAGAATTTACTGAAAAACCCGCATTAGACGAAATGCACAGTGTAGTACATAGTATATGAGTGAGTTGCACTGAAAAACTTAGAATTTACTGAAAAACCCGCATTAGACGAAATCCACAGTGTAGTACATTGTATATGAGTGAGTTGCACTGAAAAACTTAGAATTTACTGAAAAACCCGCATTAGACAAAATGCACAGTGTAGTACATTGTATATGAGTGAGTTGCACTGAAAAACTTAGAATTTACTGAAAAACCCGCATTAGACGAAATACACAGTGTAGTACATTGTATATGAGTGAGTTGCACTGAAAAACTTAGAATTTACTGAAAAACCCGCATTAGATGAAATGCACAGTGTAGTACATTGTATATGAGTGAGTTGCACTGAAAAACTTAGAATTTACTGAAAAACCCGCATTAGACGAAATGTACAGTGTAGTACATAGTATATGAGTGAGTTGCACTGAAAAACTTAGAATTTACTGAAAAACCCGCATTAGACGAAATGCACAGTGTAGTACATAGTATATGAGTGAGTTGCACTGTAAAACTTAGAATTTACTGAAAAACCCGCATTAGACGAAATGCACAGTGTAGTACATTGTATATGAGTGAGTTGCACTGAAAAACTTAGAATTTACTGAAAAACCCGCATTAGACGAAATGCACAGTGTAGTACAATGTATATGAGTGAGTTGCACTGAAAAACTTAGAATTTACTGAAAAACACGCATTAGACGAAATGCACAGTGTAGTACATTGTATATGAGTGAGTTGCACTGAAAAACTTAGAATTTACTGAAACCCCGCATTAGACGAAATGCACAGTGTAGTACATTGTATATGAGTGAGTTGCACTGAAAAACTTAGAATTTACTGAAAAACCCGCATTAGACGAAATGCACAGTGTAGTACATTGTATATGAGTGAGTTGCACTGAAAAACTTAGAATTTACTGAAAAACCCGCATTAGACGAAATGCACAGTGTAGTACATAGTATATGAGTGAGTTGCACTGAAAAACTTAGAATTTACTGAAAAACCCGCATTAGACGAAATGCACAGTGTAGTACATAGTATATGAGTGAGTTGCACTGAAAAACTTAGAATTTACTGAAAAACCCGCATTAGACGAAATGCACAGTGTAGTACATTGTATATGAATGAGTTGCACTGAAAAATTTAGAATTTACTGAAAAACCCGCATTAGACGAAATGCACAGTGTAGTACATTGTATATGAGTGAGTTGCACTGAAAAACTTAGAATTTACTGAAAAACCCGCATTAGACGAAATGCACAGTGTAGTACATTGTATATGAGTGAGTTGCACTGAAAAACTTAGAATTTACTGAAAAACCCGCATTAGACGAAATGCACAGTGTAGTACATTGTATATGAGTGAGTTGCACTGAAAAACTTAGAATTTACTGAAAAACACGCATTAGACGAAATGCACAGTGTAGTACATTGTATATGAGTGAGTTGCACTGAAATACTTAGAATTTACTGAAAAACACGCATTAGACGAAATGCACAGTGTAGTACATTGTATATGAGTGAGTTGCACTGAAAAACTTAGAATTTACTGAAAAACCCGCATTAGACGAAATGCACAGTGTAGTACATTGTGTATGAGTGAGTTGCACTGAAAAACTTAGAATTTACTGAAAAACCCGCATTAGACGAAATGCACAGTGTAGTACATTGTATATGAGTGAGTTGCAACTGAAAAACTTAGAATTTACTGAAAAACCCGCATTAGACGAAATGCACAGT